>NC_091745.1:83445131-83446151 GCF_043380555.1 Nothobranchius furzeri | reverse complement strand
TATAGATAGATAGATAGATAGATAGATGATAGATAGATAGATAGATAGATAGATAGATAGATAGATAGATAGATAGATAGATAGATAGATAGATAGATAGATAGGTAGATGATAGATAGATAGATAGGTAGATAGATAGATAGATAGATAGATAGATAGATAGATAGATAGATAGATAGATAGATAGATAGATAGATAGATGATAGATAGATAGATAGATAGATGATAGATAGATAGATAGATAGATAGATAGATAGATAGATAGATAGATAGATAGATAGATAGATAGATAGATAGATGATAGGTAGATAGATAGATAGATAGATAGATAGATAGATAGATAGATAGATAGATAGATGATAGATGATAGATAGATAGATAGATAGATAGATAGATAGATAGATAGATAGATAGATAGATAGATAGATGATAGATAGATAGATAGATAGATAGATAGATAGATAGATAGATGATAGATAGATAGATAGATAGATAGATAGATAGATAGATAGATAGATAGATAGATAGATAGATGATAGATGATAGATAGATAGATAGATAGATAGATAGATAGATAGATAGATAGATAGATAGATAGATAGATAGATAGATAGATAGATAGATAGATAGATAGATAGATAGATAGATAGATAGATAGATAGATAGATAGATGATAGATAGATAGATAGATAGATAGATAGATAGATGATAGATAGATAGATAGATAGATAGATAGATAGATAGATAGATGATAGATAGATAGATAGATAGATAGATAGATAGATAGATAGATAGATAGATAGATAGATGATAGATAGATAGATAGATAGATGATAGATAGATAGATAGATGATAGATAGATAGATGATAGATAGATAGATAGATAGATAGATAGATAGATAGATAGATAGATAGATAGATAGATAGATAGATAGATAGATGATAGATAGATAGATAGATAGATAGATAGATAGATAGATAGATAGATAGATAGATAGATAGATAGATAGATAGATAGAT
>NC_091745.1:83352631-83437631 GCF_043380555.1 Nothobranchius furzeri | reverse complement strand
AGCCTGTAATAAAATATGAAACTTCACATGTCAAGACAAAAGAAACTGAAGATTTATTGATGCTACAAATGCCTAAGAGTGAATGAAATGTGACAAATGTGTTCAGCTAATGCACTGTTTATCCTGCCTTCACTGTGTGTGTGTGTGTGTGTGTGTGTGTGTGTGTGTGTGTGTGTGTGTGTGTGTGTGTGTGTGTGTGTGTGTGTGTGTGTGTGTGTGTGTGTGTGTGTGTGTGTGTGTGTGTGTGTTTGGCTGTGACAGAGGATTTTCCAGACTCTGCAGACCCTGATGAATGGGCCACTTGTGTGTGTGTGTGTGTGTGTGTGTGTGTGTGTGTGTGTGTGTGTGTGTGTGTGTGTGTGTGTGTGTGTGTGTGTGTGTGTCGTCAGATGTAACATCAATGAAAAAGTTGTAGGCCTTTAAAATTGTTGTTGCTGCACCATCCGAAAGGAATTGCAGCTGTAAAAATCTATCAGAAATATTCATGTTTGCTCAAATGAAAAGTGGGATTCAGAAGCATTTTCTTTCTGTAACTGCCAGACATGCCCACTCCTGTCCTACCATGGATTAAGTTTGACCAGAACATCATCAAATATTTAGTGACTCAGAAGCAACAACAAGTAGCAATCTGCTCAGCCTGCAGACACGCGACTATGACTTGAGATCAAAGAGGTTTCGAGCTACTGTGGCTGCTTGTGTTACCATGCAGAAACCCTCAAACCCCAGTCAAATATGATGTATTTGGGTTAAATATTACCACGGAGAATTTCAGCTCTAAAGGAGGGTCCTTGTTCTAAATAAAGACCACACATTTGTGCAAGCATTGGACCTTATACTGATGACCAACGTCTGCCACAGTTCTAGAATCATATTTGATCTTAAATATCATTCATATATATAAATATAACATATAACAAATAACATTCTCTAAAGTGGATTTTACATCCTAGCTTCCAACAAGCCCAGAAGGATACTGCAGCCCTGTTGACATTTCAGGAGGAACAAGATGTCAGGCTGTGTTCCCAAACAAAGCCTTCTTTTGCTAACACTGCAGGATTGTTCACTCTCTGAATAAAGTGACTATTTTCAGCTCATATGAGCTAATCAATCGTGAAATGAAATGAACAAATGTTATGTGAATCATAATAATGTTTTGATTAATCTGCGCTTGAATTACTGAAGTTTGAAATGAATGTTATTATTAAATAGAAAGATTTCTATATGATGGTCAGTAATGTTTAATATGACAGGTGAATCATTATCTACTCAGACACAAGGTTCATTAGAGATGAATTAAAGTTAAGTTAAACGTCATGACACATGGATATTTTCTTAGCCACAAATCCGAGCATCCTGTATCTGAAAGAAGGCGTATTTTCTGAGGTTTGCTTGTTAACACCCCTTAACATGGCACGTCCCGGTTGGTCAAGAAATCATAATATGAGAATATTACAACAGAGCTCACTTGACGGTGAGTCAGTTCTAGAGAAAGCTACGGACAGGTCATCCGTAGCGAACCCTCTTTAACCCAGAGCATTTTTGACAAGCTGTCAAAAACCCTGCTAAAAGCTGAAGCTGACACAACAAACGGTTCCTGCAGAACAGAGCTGATACAGTTCAGACTCTGCAAGAGTCCTTCTAGATGCAAACGATTTCATTTATCTGTTGCGACTCGGAAACATCTCTGGACTGGAGAGTCGGTGCTGCGGTTAATCTACCAAACCTCAGTGCCCAGGGGTCATCCGACCTCCCTGGCCTCCGGAACCGCGAAGAGGGTCTCCAACGAAAGGGTGAGGTAGACACACAAATTGCGTCTGATGTGGTTTTGATAAAAATCAACTTAATAAATTAATGCAGACCAAATTCCTTTTCACACCCAGAACTCAGTTCTTCTAGATACAAGATTCTGATGAACACACACCATTCAATCACCATACATCACATCCCATCCTCTTAGATTCATCCATCGCAGTAGCCTTGGTTAACTTGTCACGTTTTAATTTGTTTAGAAAATAAATTCTTACTTTATATAAACCTGACTCTGTCTGAATTGATACGAAGTGTGTTTGATCCCTGAAAAAGCAAAGCATCCTAGAATCTTCTGATTAAACATCCAAAGGCCAAGCAGGTTGGTATTCTATATTTATATAGAGTATCACAGCTTATTGGTCATAAGTAAAGGTAATATATTAAGCTTAAAAGCAACAACGTTTACTACTCTGCACAAAGCATGCAGCAAATTTTCAATTGTGGGAGTGGTCAGAAATTCTTTATATTTGGAGGGATGGACTTTCTCCATTCCAGTAAATGTTCTAGTTCTGAAGCAGATGACATACAAATGACAGAGAAAGTCAGATATAAGAAAGCAGACCTCAAATTCTGTTCATTTGAGTAAATGAGGGAAATTACAAGTTTTGACTTTGTGTTTGGGAGAGAATTGAGTGTTTTTCTATAATTAAATTATGATGTTTTCTTTCAGTTCTCTTTACTTTACAGTCCCTTAAATTTTCATTTCATCCTGGGTGTAACCTGCTCTTCTGTTGATTACAGCTGTAACAAACTCAGCTCTAAGTGACCGTAAACACTTAGGCGGATATTTAGGTGTCTTTCGGTGGTAGCCAATGGTTTTGATATGATTTCAGCCAATGCCTTCCACCTTATTTTCTATTTATGCAGCCAAACATGATTAGTTTATAATAATCAGACTATTGACCAGTTTCAAGATTTTAAAGGTCCAGGACTTTAAACGGACTACATGCCAGATAAAGTGCAGGGAATTTTCTCAGTGAGTTCGTAGACTGTCATACGTCTCGCCAGGGGCGTAGCACCAAATTCTGGGCCATAGGTACAAGTCTTCTAGGTGGGCCCCCATGCTCAATTACTTAATATCTCTCTTACACATTTTTTGTCATGCTATAAGACAAGATAATAAATATGATCTTAGTTTAACCTCTATATTGAGCAAATACAAATGCCAGCATAATAAAAGTGAAATGCCCAGACTTCACACATAATTATTTTTATTTGCCAACAATGTGTTCAAACAAAAATCCTGGAATTTATTTTCCAGTAAATGCCCACTGACGGGTCTTCATGTTAGCAAAATCACTTATGAGATCTTTAAAGTCCAATCCTTTGGCTAATTGGCTTTCAATAGAAAGAAGAGCTAGGCTGTTCAGTCTATCCTGGGACATTGTTGATCTCAAATAATTTTTCACCAGTTTCAGTTTGCTAAAAGCCCGTTCACCCCCAGCAACAGTCACAGGTAGTGTGCAAAATATCCTCAGTCCAATACAAACTTCTCCAAAAATGCTCTGTAATTGCATCCTGTATAGATGGCATTAAGCAGCTCAAGAGGAGACCAAATGTGTGGAAATGTGGCACCATTTATTGTTCTCAGGTGTAGCATCTCATTCTCAAATTCAGCTGTGAGATCCTTGTGATATTTTCTCATCAGTGCCTGGCATGATATCTTCATCTGCTCTTCGGTCATGTCTGTCATGGTTCATGACGTTAAGCTTTGCTGATATATATTGATATATTAAATACATATGACATGAAATAAACCAGGTTCTCTCTGTGAATGTAATGTACTCTAAATTTTATAATCCCTGCATTATCAGCCAAATTATAAGATTGTCCGTTTTCAAGATCAAATATAAAGAAATTTAAAATAGGCTTAAAATATCTAACCAAGTCAATAACAATCCTCTAACACCAGTGTCATCATGTTATACGAAACAGTGGCAGCTTCTCATTCCTGAGATTACCACGAATCCATCGATACCAAGTTTGTCCTGGTCCATGACTGGGAAGGAGCTGAAATATCCACACAGAGTGAACCTGTTTTTACTGCGAGGTCCGCGAATTAATTGGCGGCGGCCGCCCGCGATAATAATTCTGATTAATATATATATATTAATTAGTGTTTTCACTGATAACACTAATTAATTTATATTTGATCTTGATGGTGAAACTAAAGGCGTTTAACACTGAACACCTACCATGAATGCAGCTTCTGAGAGCTAGCTAGTATCAGCTAAAACTGTGTTCTGCTGCTGCTGCTCACCTTCCTTCTACTTGCTTCTGTTCAATTAACTTTTCCTCCTTCTCCTTCTTTTCTTTTCTGGAAGCCAGATTTCCCTTTCTTGGGAAAAGACATGACTGACTCTCCTGCCTCCAGCTCTGGCTGTCGGCATCTGCGATGTCTCATTAGCTGTACATGCGACCGTGCAGCCCCTGGCCGCTGGTGTGGACTAAACCACTTTGCACATTTTTAAGGGGTGATAGATGCCTCAGAGATTATTCAGTTATTATTTTTAAGGCGAAATTCTGTTTCTTAACCTCTTTATCCAGGTAAAGATAAGTTTATTAAGACATTAAGTAAGTTGGGGGGAAAAAACAACAACAATAAAATATTTTTATTCAAAGCTGTCTCAGGGCCCCTCCCTGCAGTGGGTCCTGGGTAAACGGTACCCTTTCCCCCCCCCAGTCCGACGCCCCTGCGTCTCGCTGTGACTTCAGTCCGCTGTTTATGACGGCTGAAGGCGGGAAACCCCCTGAAGCTTTCTTTGATTTCAGGAAGCAAAAGAAAGAGACAATCATGGCTGCCAGAAAAGTGCTACCAATCACTATTTTAAAAGTGTTCAAAAGGCAAAACATTTGTTTTCTGCTCTATGAGTACTTTCTCTCTAACCCTGGCCCTGAAATCCCCCTATCCAGCATGTTTAATTGTTCATGCTCCAACACACCTGATTTGAGTCAGCAGCGGATTAGCAGGCTTCTGCAGAGCTTGATGACCTGCTGAATATTTGAGTCAGTTGTTTTGGAGTAGGAAAACAACTAAAACATGCTCCTTAGGGGTTGGTGAGCTCTGCTCTAGTGCCATCATTAAGTTTAACTTGATATATTTGTGGTTTGCTTCTACTATTGAGAATTATTTGATTTTCAGTTTTTATTATTTTACAAAAAGTTGATTTTAAAAATTGCACATATAAGCACACTTGGTTCTTTCATGTTTCACATGTGTGCTTTAATTTATAAACATTATCCTAGCTATAAACATTATTAATACTTTAGTAATGTGTGATGGTTTAGGAGCTGTCGTAATAAAGTAATTTCTGTTTTTACAGAAATGCACCAATTCTGATTGTGTGGACCAGTACCAAGTTCTAAACTGGCCCGATGGAGATTTTGGTTTATTCCGATTCGTCTCAAAGGAATGCAATGGTGCATTCACAGAAACACAAAAAATGAGTTTCAGATCGGCCAATCATTTATTAAACTAGTCATGCAAAAAATTGTAATTCTAACCAGAATTGATTAGACTGCATGCATTTATTTTTAAATTTTGGTTGTAACAGATTTTAATACCAACACACGCCTAGGCTAATCTGCAAAAACATCACAAGTAGAAAGCGCTAAACTTTGAACAGCAGAACCGTGTTTGTTGTTCTAACACTCTACAAGATTAAATAAAATAATAATTGATTTGTGTACCAATGGTTTTTGAGCAATCATGCCCAAAAACATGAAAAACAAAGTTTAATCATACATTTTGTGGGATAAAAGAATGGTAGTGTAAAATAAATACATCAGTGTAACGTTTACTTTTGCCGTTTGTCTCTAAGTTTACATCTTGAGCGACCTTTCTGTCCATGATGATGTAATGTTTTCATGCTTCAGACGGCCTCAGTGTCGTACTGCCAGTTCTCTGTCCGTTTCACTCATCAAAACGGGCCAGACCAGAACAAACCCACTCTGTCCTCCAGCTTTTACTTTGGGACTCGGTTTATTTTGCTAGCAGTGCAACGACAGATATAATCAGTATGAAGCAGAGAGCTGACTGGTGAGAAGATTTTAATAAGTTTTTTTTTTGTTCCACAGGATGAAAACCAAGAAAAGCCAAAAAACAGAAAGCAAATTAATAAAAGACATTAATATTACCCAGTATTTACTCTTTCTTTATGTGTCGCGCATGATCAAAGTCCATTAATGCGGTTGGGCTGATCAACTATGAAGGTTTGTTTATGTCTGGAGCTCTGGTGATGAAGTCAGTTTGTCTCAAAGAAAAAAACATGACATGAGAAAAATAAAAAACTGGGTTGAAAAATGACTTTTAAGGAAATGACTAAAGCATCAAGTTTATGTACCAAAAGTCATAATTCAATTTGATGCATTTTCTGGTCAGAATCTGACCTCACCAACCACTTGGTTTCCAAGCTATGGGACCTCGACTCTTGTGGTCATGCGACCACTTGTGGAGCTGGATTCATGTGGTTTGAGTTCCACCTAGCTCCAGAAGCCATGGTTTGACCAATGGCCCCAAGAAGGTGCCCATCCTCTCTCCGACAAATGTAAGCTGGTTTCCATGGTTCTCCTTCATCCCTTCCTTCCTGCTGCAATTCTGATGAAGGGGTTTGAAACCTTCAGAGTCTCATCTCTGCTTTTGTTGATGATGTTTTGGAGCTATAACATTCAGCATGGACTGGGGTGGATAGCTGAGAGAGCCCCTGATTCTCAACCTGAGTGAGTCTCTTCCTTTAGCAGAAATGAAGGTCCGGTTCACAAGATTGGGCCGATTTTTGACATTATCTTCCCTTCTGACAATCTTTAGGATACACCTGATTATTTTAATGGCTCTAAAGATGATCTTATCAGATAATCCTATTGTGTGTGGTGTGTTCAGATTGTCCTTGCCAACTCTGAAGGAGGCTGAGACCACTCCAATCATAAAGGTGTTGCTTGTTAAAATTTATATGGAGCCAATCAGACAGCAGGGAGACAGTAGGGCTTTACTACAAAGTCTTATTTAATCTTGCAAGATTTTCTGTCTGACCGACAAATGTTCAATCAATCAATCAATCAATCAAAGCTTTATTTATAAAGCGCCTTCCGCAACCCTGTCAGGAAGCCCAAAGCGCTTCATGTCAACATATTCTCACACCTTGAAAACTGATGCTGGGTGACCAAGCGTTTGTTTCGAGGCGACATGTTGTGTCAGAACATCAGTTTCCGACGCGGTAAAACGCACATTTCACCGACATTTAACCTCTAACCTCTTGCTATTTAACCTTCCCTTCACCCCATCCTAATCTTAACCCTGTTGCTCATTCTAAACTTCCCGTTAACTGCGTTGGAGAGGGACGTTATAACTAGGAACAAAGTTTTGAAAGCGCAAGAGAGTTACGGTTAGCATGGGGGTGAGGGGAAGGCTAAATGTCAAGAGGGTAAAGGTCATAATTCAGTGAAATCTCAGTTTTACCGTAGCAGTCAGAAACCGTGTCGGCTCCCGATGCGTTGGTACTCCTAATGCATAGTTGGAAAAAAACGCTTGGTCACGCAGCATCGTTTTTCGACACTTCAGGTGTGAGAAAGTGTTGTTTGTGTGTATTTTTTGCAGTTTTGCTGCACATATAGAGCCAGTCCTGGTGTATAGGTGATTTATTAGTGTATCACCACTTGAAAGGTCTCTAATGTTTAGCAAATTGACCAACAATTTCAAAATGTTGTCGTGAAAATCAAGCTCTTCTTAGATAATGGCAGGATGGGGAAAGATGGGCCAATTATCAGGGCTTTGCGCTCAAGAGACAAACATTTCCCTCAGGTGGACGAGGTTCTTATTACTGCACAAAACAAAGATTTATAAGCAAAACATATCACATCACCACATCTTGTGGTTTAAAATACTTCAAGATGTTTTGTGCCCAACAGCACACGCCTCAGTAAGGCATGCATAAAAATGTCTTTTTAATGTGTTAGTTAGACTTTTTTGGTCAATGATAATCTCAGAAGATTAATAATAAAACATAGAAATGCTGTTATTTGAATATGTTTAAAGGGGCATTATGGAAGTTTGACAGTCAAAACATGTATAGAAATAATAAATGTCTTCTTCATACATTCTCCTGCAATGCCCTGGTCCTGTAGAATGAGCCCTGGCATTTTTACTGTGATTGCCTGTTTTTCTGTAAAATCACAGAAAAACAGAGCTGCTCGGGTTGAGCAGGCTGCTTCATGCGCGTTCACGCTCAGGCATAGCCCGTAGCATTTGCTATCAGTAGCTTTAGCAGCAGAGAGTGAGGTAGTGCCAACTCAGTGACTTTGTGTTCCTAATGCCTAGTGATGAACCTAGCTACATTTCTGAGGCCCCTAGCTACTTTCTTCTAGATATTTCCTGCAAATTAGCAACAAAATAGCCATTTTCGCTCCGAACTGTTCTTTGAATGTTGTTTCAGCTGTCATCAAGGATATAAATGTCACAGATACAAAAGATGTCACTGGTGCTTTAGCTCACCTAGTAATATGTCGGACACTCATGCAGAAGACCTGGGTTCAATTCTGGGTATGAATATGGTTTAGTTGGAGTTTATTCTTACATTAATGGTATATTTTTTACAGTAAGATGCCCACATTTTTATTTGAGACTCACCGAACGGCATTCAATTCACAGATAAAAAAGATGTGGGTTCAACTTTCATTTTGGAACAAGTTTTCAAGCAAGGGAAGGGAATGATCTGAGCATGCAGGAGGACTGACCCATCTTGAAGCTTTGTCGGCTGTGCTGAAGAGAAAGGTACAGAACCAAATTATTTAATTAATTAGCTGCGCGTTCTCCTGTCTTCCGGGCCACACACACACACACACACACACACACACACACACACACACACACACACACACACACACACACACACACACACACACGGGACTGTCTCAGCTGTTATTTTCGTTAAGGAGTGTGGACGTACAGCATGCGCGCCTCGTGCACGAGCCTACTATTTAAGCTGCCGTTACGCTTTTGGCCTGAGGGGGCAATCGCGAGTATAAAAATTCAAAACTCCGTAAAGTCCCTTTAAAGAAATATAATCAGTCCATAGCTGAGATTTTTCTTTTCAAACACCAGGACCATCCCATCATCAGGGCAAATGGTTTGCATTGTAGGAGTAGCATACGCATTTATTTGGGTGCTTTTAAAGCTTGATATACTACATTACACTTTGACCAATGTGATGTGAATTTTGATATAAATATGGAAATCCAGTCTGACTGGTGTTTCAATGTTTTACCAGAAGATTTAGAATTCTTTGTTTATTCAGGGATTGTCAGACACTTCATATTAATTCAAGAAGAGAGTCAAGTTTATAAAAAGTAAGACATTTATTTTCTAAACAATTAAAAACATGACAACTAGGACAATTTATGTGATGGATGAATTTGAGTGGATGGAATGTGAGGTGTGATGATGTGTGAATGTGATGTTATCAGAACCTTCGTATCTGGAGAAACTGAGTTCTGAGTGGGAGTGAATTTGGTCTGCTATAACTATAGTGATGGTTTATAAAACCACATCAGACACAATCTGTTGAGTCTACGTACCAGCTCGAAGACCCCCGTGGTAGATCCAGAATGTGTTGAGGTCCGGGACCCCAGAGGTACCAAAGTCCATAGAAGAAACCGCAGTGCCAACTAGACCGGTCTCGAGATGTCTTCAGGTCATGACAGTTGTTATTTGCGTCTTAGGAATAACTCTTAAGAAGTTGAAGTTGGCTCAGCTTTTTTTGGAAGGAACCGTTTGCGGTCAGCTTTAGCGTGCAACAGGTTTTTTTTTGACAGCTTGTCTGTCAAGAGATGCTCTGGGTTAAAGAGGTTTTGCTCCGGATGGCCAGTCCGAAGCCTTCTCAAAAACTGACTCACGGTGAAGTGAGCTCTGTTTAAATGATCGCCATATTTTGATTTACTAACAAATCAGAATTTGACATGTACAAAGGGTTTTACCAACAAACCTCAGAAAACACGCCTTACGTGTCTGAGTGTGTGAGCCGTCAGTAGATAGCGATTCACTTGTTAAATCTAACTTTACTGATAATAATATTCATTTCAACCACAGTAATTTAAGCACAGATTATACAAAACATTGTTATTATTCTTCAACCAATATTGTTCATTCAACCATTTGATTATTTACTCCTTTTGTTCATTATGCAATTTAATTATGAACGTTCATCCATCTTGTGCTGTGAAGTGAAGCAGTCTTAGATAAGAGGGAGCTTGGAGGGACCTTGGGCAAGCACAGTATCTTTCTTGCAGATTGAAGCCTCAGTTAAGACTGTCTCCATGTGACCCGATACTGAAGAGGTTGACCTGTAGATAGAAAAACAGACCATTTCCAGAGGCTACAGCATGAACATTTAAAGGCAGCTTTGTTGTTTACTCAAATCAATCAACTTCAGTGTGTAAGGTGCCCTATAGGTAAAAAAAAAATTGTAAGTCGCTTTGGGTAAAAGCGTCTGCTAAGAACATAAACAACATAAACAACAAACAACATAAACAAGGTGTCTTTCCTTCCATACTGCTCTGTTCCATTTTGTCATATCATACGTTCCACACAATGAGAGCATATACCCAAATGTTCATCTTTAAACGGCGGCTTGTCATCCTAGTTGGGTGGAGAGAAAAAGGATTAGAGAAGGACAGAAAGATGGAAAGAAGAGTGAAAATGAGATGTAATAAATTGAAGAGGTTGAATTTCTGTTAAGCCAGGAAACTGCATCCAAACAGAATTAAGGGGAAATTTAATAAATTTATAGCTCAAATTTAGCCTTTCCAGGATTAGACTTCTATTCTTAAAGAGACAAACGATGTAAAAAGAGAAAACCTCAGTGCATTTTTAGATTTACAGCAGTAAGGAAGGTCAGAAAAGAGATGTTGATGCAAGTCCAGTTATTTCCTAGTGGCTTTCTGGGTGCTGGCGCACATCGCTGTGGGTGCTGGAAAAAGCTGACCTTTTTTGAGTGTTGCGAACACACATTTTAACAACAACCAAGGCAAAGATGAGCACAAAATCCATTCAGAATCAGAGCCAAAAGGATAATGGGAAAAAAAACAATGAAGAGCACAACGTGGAAATCAAACGCGTTGTCTGTGATTAGCTAACTGGCACATTAGATTCTTGGAGAGAAGCTGACTGGTCTCAGTGAGCCTGAGCCAAAGAAATAGAGAGAAGTAAACCACAGCACTCTCATCTTCTAGTGCCACCAGAACCAGGAAAGAGATGGAACATATGGACTCTGTTAGACTGAATTACTTTAAAAGCTCTGCATATCCATGGCTCACTTGATATTAAGAGTTTTACAGAGCTGTTGAGTGATCCATCGTTCAGTTATTCCATGATGCCTTCCACACTAATGGGTACCAGTATAAAACACACAGGACTCATACCAAAACTAAGAGTCATCACTGGTCATCTGGTCCCATGATACCAAGTAAAAACATAAATGATTCATAGACAAAAAGTATTTTGAGTTCTATTTTTGCAAAGTCTTAAATTGGTTGATTGGTTGGTTGGTCAGTTGGTTGGTTGGTTGATTGGTTTGTAGGTTGGTTAGGTTGGTTGGTATTTGGTTGGTTGATTGGTTTGTTGATTCGTCGGTTGGTCGGGTTGTAGGTTGGCTAGTTGGCTGAAATTTATTTGAATTAGGACTGTGCATAATAAACGTCCACAAGTCAGCAATAAGCATAAATTGCCTGAATTAGCTCAATAGCTAAAGTGAGACCATTGTCCTAAGTCAGGTGCCACAACACAAAGATAGTATATTTATATAAAAGTATAATTCTAGGTTCATGTTTGGTCCATTGTCTCCTTGGAAATATCAAGAATTGAAGAATCACAGATTAACTGTAGCCTACATAAAATGTTTAGATGCTCACTTCTGTGTTCTTCCTCTCCTTTTCGCTCACACTCTGTTTCACTGCCTAGTAAGGCTTGCTGCTGAAACCTTTTCTCCAAAAGGTCACAAGACAAATGTATTTTAATACATGCTTAAAAACAACAATTTCTCCTAAAACTGAAAAAACTTTTAAGACACTAACAAGAAACTCCTTACAGGTGGATATTCAATAATATGCTGTAAATGTTATTTGTGCCTTTTTGCTTTTTTCGTCTGTGAGTGAAAGGTTTTAAGTGAATTCTGAAGTGAATTCTGTTCAAACTTAAGCAAACACAGCAACATTTCTGACTTCCTAACTGGAGCTTTTTCAAACATGTGGCTGCTTTTTCACAGTATTTAAGCTGGTTCTTTTTCTGACAACTTCTGATTTACAGCTTAACCCTCTGGAGGCAGGCGTTGCAGATTTGCAACGTTAAAACCCACCTACCTGGTTACTCCACAGACGTATTTCATGAGCATTTTTTAACTCAGAAGTACCCCTGAAGGACTTAGTTGTTTGTTCTTTTATCAAAACTTATTTTGAGCCTGATGGTTAATCTATCTTTCACAGAGCAATAACACTTGAGCGAATGTAGGAAAGGCCCAAAGAAAACTGTATGATTGATACAAACCTGTCTTTCGGATTCACAACAAAAACCAAAAACAAGCAAAGTAGTTTTCAGAAGCTAACCGAACTTAGTGAACCTCATGAGGAAATACTTCAAACCAAAAGAAAACCAATGAAGTACTCTCTACTTGTACAGAATCATCCCAAGTTTTTATTTTTGACACATTGACAAAAGGTTGCACGCCTCTAATGCCTGGATAGATGACCATCGTCTAAGCTGTACCCAACGGGTAAATGTCTGATCACCAGGAGCTCAACCACAGCCTGTCATTCATGTTCTTATCTTGTTGCCAGTTTCAGATTCGTTGTTAAATCCTCATTAAGGAGAAAGTAGTGGTTGTCACCATCTAATAAACATTATTGGTCATGCGTGTGTAATAACATATACTGTAAAAAAGTTAAAACACTGTGGAAGTTTCAAAAAGTGCGTAAAATATGAACATAAAAAATATTAAGATTTCCTAAAGATTCTTCTTGTATTGATTCTTGTTTGTTTTCATGTCACAATTGTAGCTTAAAGCATCCTGAGTTGTTCCGCAGTGTGGACTCAGAACGAAGAATAATTCCTGCTCTGAATGCAGGTCAGAGAGGAACTGCTGAGCAAAGGTCCGGGTTCGATGTGAGTGCTTTGGGAAAAAGTTGCCAGAAAGAAACAGAGAGTATGATATGAGTTATACTGACAAAGTTACGAAATTTGCAACACTGGGTCTGGGTAACTTGTTGACCCCATCAAAAAGGTGTCTAGAGCCCCTTTCGCCTTGGTGTGAACGACAGAATAATCAGGGTATTCTGGGATTAATTTACCTTTTTTTTACACGACTAAGGTCCAGTTCACACGTCAATATAACCATTTTGGTTTTTGATGTAATTCTCTCCTTTTGACATTCTTAAAGGCACCAATATGGCTCTAAAGATAAAGATAGTCCCACGTGAAGAGAGCTGAGGTCTGCTCGGAAGCCCATCACTCATTCAACACGTTGAATTGTCTTGCCCTAATGTCACAGTGTGTATGGTGTAACACCATACACACTGTTTGTTTAATCTTGAGAGGAACCTTGGACACTGTCTTTGCCATTTGGCCATGCACCACATGCTGCTATATCCATGCCTTTTCTTATCGGGTTCTCTCGTTGTCTCAAGGTCTAGTAAAGGTCTGCTTATGAATGGAGCTAGAGTTATGCACCAATTTTTTCAAATGAGTGTTAGGGAGACATCCTTCATGCTGTGTGCATCTTCACCAAACCTCCACGATCCTGTTAAATTTATATGGAAGTGCCAAAATTTGCAGTTCCATCCTCATCCGCTAGGGGCTGGCACCAGAGGTGAGCAAGTCCTCATTGACTCTCATGTTAAAAATGCCATTTTCACAGCAGAGGTAAACATGTTTACAGCCTGGTTCAAAAAACCATTTTAGGTTTAATATCTCTAGTTTGCATTCATGACAACTCTGGGGTGAAATTTGTTTTTGTAACTCTTCCATTTAACTGTAATTAATGCTTGAAATTGTGAATAATTATTTTGATTGACAGGTAGCATGACTGCAGAGCTAGCGCTTGGAGCTAGCTTCGGGGACAGGCCTCAGCCTGGCCCTCATGTTAATAGATGTTTGGCTATTTCCACTCTGTGAACTTTAGTTGTGTCCTCTGTGTGCTCGTGTTTGGACGTTAATCGTGGAATTATTTGGACAAAGTGGGCAAGCTGTGGTACGACTGCATTAACATATCAGCCAAGAATTGAAAAATCCAATTATATTTCTGAACTTTATTTTTGCTGGTTGAATGGATGGAAATGCTGTGCATTTAAAGGTGCATTATGTAGAAATGAAGTAAAAATGACATCCTGTGGTAAAATTTGGTTACTGTAACCACTTTAAACTATTCTGGAGCTTTTTGCAAGCCGTCGTCTAATTACAATGGTTGGTGCTGCATTATTAGCTCACAGGAGACATGACAACCCCACAATCGCTGCTGGTAAACAGTTACGTCCCTCCTTTCATTGTTTTGAAAGGAGAAAAAGTGACAATCCCCAGCCAGCTGGATATGAAATATGTTTCAGTATAACCTTCCTTCCAAAGTGACTGAAACTTTAGACTCTTTTGGGATTTTCTCACTATATTCTTACATACTGCACCTTTAACACAACACTGCTTTGTCAAAGAGGGGTTGAAATATGTGGCTGGCTGACGGGGTACCAAAACTCGTAAGCTGACCGAGGCTAGCTGGCAGAGGCTTTGGGGCTTTGCTGGTCCACTGCTGTTGAAGATTTGTGAGGTCGCCTCTGCAGAGAGGTTAGCCGAGTTTCTGTAGCGAGCCTCTCCCTTTAACAGTGGTGACCCTGAGATCAGAGATCTGCCAATCATCCTTGCGGAGAGAGCCCAGCGAGGCCGGTGACAGATCTCTCCTGTCTCTCAGCCGGGAACATCTCCTACACGCAGGCAGCCACATGCTCTCGTCTTGCGAGCGGACCGAGACACGCTGTGCATCCTCCTGGGGGTGCTGGTGGTCTGGGGGCCACAAACAGGTGGCTGCCATTTGAGTACCACTGGACAAAGGTAAGGAAATCTTCTGGAACATCTGAAGAAGATGTGATGTTATAAATCTTTCATTATGTTTTTCTTTTCTAAGATTTAAAGTTAAAGGTGCAGTTGACTGAAAAAAACTATTTTAAATGTTTTTTCTAAATACAATCAGTCAAGTTTAAATTTAAAAAGGAGTGGGCTTTATATTTAGAACATAATGACCTGCCTGGAACATCAGCATCTATTCTCTGGGAGGCAGGAAAGGCAGTGATGAGAGGCAAAAAAAAATCTCTTTCTCATCACATAAGAAAAAAAAAAAACAGAAAACAAACATATTCAGGAGTTAAAGGAAATCATTAAGTCTTTAGAGGCATCCACAGAAGAAGAGTTAATGAGCAAATTACGTAAATCTAAATTAGAACTTCATGGAATTATTGACAAAAAGACACAATGTTTAGCACAAAGACTACGAATAGAAAACTTTGAACATAGTAATAAATCAGGTAAATTTTTAGCCAGCCAATTAAAAATAAATAAAGAGAAAACTACCATATCTGCTGTTAAAGACTCAACCAGGAATATATATGGCCTGTATTTGATATAGCGCCATCTAGAGTCCTGAAACCTCCCGCTTTACAACACAACCAGTCATTCACACACACATTCACACACTGGTGGGGATGAGCTACAATGTAGCCACAGCTGCCCTGGGGTGCACTGACAGAGGAGAGGCTGCCGAGCACAGACGCCATCGATCCCTCCGACCACCACCAGCAGGCAACGTGGGTTAAGTGTCTTGCCCAAGGACACAACGACAGCGACAGACTGAGCGGGGCTCGAACCTGCAACCTTCCGATTACGGGGCGAGCACTTAACTCCTGTGCCACCGTCGCCCCTATATAGTTTATGACCCTGAAAGAATAAACAACACTTTCAGAGACTTTTACCAAACTTTGTACTCACCACAGATAAACCCATCAGATAATGAGATCAATGAGTTCCTTGATAGGATAACACTTCCTAAATTATCAGACAGCCAAGTTACAGTCCTGGACTTGCCTCTAACATCAGCGGAGCTCCAGGAAGCCCTTAAATCCATGAGTAATAGGAAAGCTCCAGGTCCAGATGGGTTTCCAGCAGAGTTCTACAAAGAATTCTGGATCATTCTGGCTCCAACATTCTACAGAATGGTGAGGTAAATCGAAGAGAGCGGCAGATTACAGCCAAACATGAACTCAGCCAATATTAGTCCCTTGTTAAAACCATTTCCTACCAGCTATCGCCCAATTTCTCTTATTAATGTTCATCTCAAAATAATTTGTAAAGCCCTGGCAAAAAGATTGGAGAAGGTAACCCCCTTCATAATACACCCGAACCAAACTGGTTTCATCAAGGGTAGACAGTCATCCACAAACTCGCGTAGATTACTTAATTTGATAGATTTCTCTTACAGTAGAAACATAGAAACTATCTCTAGATGCAGAAAAGGCTTTTGATAGAGTTAACTGGAAGTTCTTATTTGCAACTTTACATAAATTTGGGTTTGGGAACTTCTTCATAAACTGGCTACAAACATTATACAGTTCACCAACTGCACGTGTCAGGACGAACGACCAAATATCAGGTCTACTACCTATCTCCTACACTAGATTCTGATGGAAAATAGGTGGAAAAAACGTTCAGTTCAGAGAAGCCTGACAGATCCACGTCACACTGTCACTTTGGCATTCATGGACTCACCCATCTTGACTCAAAACAAGGAAGACTGTTGTTTTAGTGTCCAGGAATCATCAGCGGACGTCTTGGCTTCTTTGAGCTAACTGTTAGCATTAGCAAGTTCACTTCACGGCACAAGTCCTCCAGGAATGGGTTATTTGTGTAAATAAAACTTTTGTGTTGCTAGTGTCGCGGTGAGGATTAGCTACATTTATTAAATGATCAATAAAATGTGATATTTCATATAAACATGAATTATCAATCTGATCAGTCTTGGTCTTTGAATGTTTAATTTAATACTACTCTAGGTTCTTTGACTATTCAGGGAACACACACTTCATATTAATTCAGAGTCAAGGATATAGTTAAAAAATGAATTTATTTCTATTTGACTAAACTAATGATTATACATGACAAAGTATGAATGAAATGATGGTTGTGATGATTATAGCAAAACCTGATTGATTATCAGAGAGATCTTGTGATGTAAAATCAGTTAGGCTGTGTGGTTTGATAAGCTAGAGATTATTCATAAAACCACCCGACGCGATTTGTGCCGAGTCTACGCGCCCTTTGTGTTGAAGGTCCTTGCGCGACCCAGGGGGTCAAGAGGTTGATATGGACAAATGCGACAGGGGTTTGTGGGCTTTTTTGTGCCCTGAGTCCTGTCTGCAAGGCATTCATTCCTTCTAGAGACGACAAATGTACTGATTAAAAGAGTAAGGCAAGACAGCTTTATTTATAGAGCACATTTCAAACACAGAGGCAATTCAATGTGCTTCATGATCATCAGGACATGATGTGAAAACACATAAAAACACAAGTTAAAATACACATAGCTAGAATTACAGTTTAGAGCTAAAGGAGAAGACAAAGTTACGGCGCAGATTACGGTGGGGACGACTCAACACAAGTAACAATTTATTTAAAGGCTGAGGAGTACATTTGGGTTTTTAGTTTTGTTTTAAAACACAAAACCCAAATGGTGCTGGCCATAACAAAATTAGAGCAAGATAAGCTGACCAAGGATAACGGAGGCTATCGGGCTTCGCTGGTCCGCTTTGGTCAAAGGTCCACAAGATTGCCATTGTTGACGCTCCTAGCTCTGCTCTGCATTGACACTCCTGACAATGGCGGCCTTGCGGATCTTTGGCTGGGGTGGACTGGTGAAACCCGATAACCTCTACCATCCTCAGTCAACTTACCTAGCTTTAGTTTTGTTACCCAGCAGGCCGGAAGTGCCTTCACTTTGTAGTTACTCAATCGCATTTTTCTTGCTAAAAGTGCCCAGAAAAACTGTTAGCTTTGAGTTAGCATGTTGGTAATGTCTCACTGATCTGCAACCGTGATGGAGCACAAGCTGACGTAAGCAGCCAGGGTGCCTGGTTCCGATCACATTGGTCTGAAGTTCTGCTTGTATTTTAGTGGTCCATTTTTTAGCTCCACAGGAAACCAGCATGACTAGCTAATGTGGCGGTGCTACGTCCAGAATTATGATAAACATTAAATGACTTGCACTTGTATAGTGCCTTTCAGAGTCAGAGGATTCCAAAGCGCTTCATTCACACACATTCACACGCTGGTAGTGATGAGCTACGATAAGGCCATTGCTGCCCTGGGGCACACTGACAGGCGAGGCTGCCGAGCACAGGCACCACTTATCCCTCCGACCACCACCATTATATTACATGTCTATGATTGAATCTAAATAAATATGTAGCAATTCTAAACACAATTACTGTTGCTAACGTGCAAATTCAGACCGTCTGATTAAAGGAATCTACCAAAATAAAGAAATATACTAAAGAAGCGAGAGAAGCGGTCTTTTATTCTGAGAGTCTCTGTGATGGTAAGAGACAATTCACTCTCCTTCAATGTAGCCACCTGAATTGAATTTTAAATTATAGAATTAAACCTTCTACATTTAGATTTGATTTTAGCTTTTAGATGTAAATTTATATAAATTATCTGTCCAAAAAATGTCACCACCTAATCAAGCAAACAGGTAGGAGCCTCCTAATTACTGCATGGGTGATTGTCTTTCAGCTGACATCAAGTTTTTTAACCCTAAATGGTGCAATGAGTCACTTCTCATTTGTTAAACAAACATGTGGAAAGACACATCTGGTGGTCGTGGAAAAGATTTTAGTCTGTGTGAGAAGGGTCGGATCATTGGCACCAAGCAGAGAAAACATCTAAGGAGATGCAGAAACGACTAAAACTGGGTGAATAACTGTCCAACGCTTTAAAACGCTTCATAAAAACTGGTCTGAGATGGACCCTCTTCCAGAGTGATGGTGCATCCGGATAAGAAGAGAGGCAGATGAAGTGATGCACCCTTCATGCCTAGTGCCTACTGTAAAAGCCTGTGGGGGCAGTGCTATGATCTGGGGTTGCTGCAGGTGGTCAGGTCTAGGTTCAGCAACAGGATGTGCTCCAAGAATGAGGTCAGCTGACTACCTGAATATCTTGAATGACCAGGTTATTCCATCTTCCCTGATGGCACGGCCATATTCCAAGATGGCAATGCCAGGATTCATCAGGATCAAATAGTGAAAGAGTGGTTCGGGGAGCATGAGGGAATAATCACACATGGATTGGCCACCACAGAGTCCAGACCTTAACCCCACTGAGAATATTTGGGATGTGCTGGAGAAGGCTTTGTGCAGCGGTCGGACTCTACCATCAACAATGCAAGATCTTGGTGAGACATTAATGCAACACTGGATGGAAATGTCAGCTTCGGAGCAGGAGGAGTAGGTCCCGAGATGCAGGGCACCAGACGACATGAGGCAGGAGTAATTGAAAAAAGGTAGAATCCTTTATTTTGGGAAATAATCCAAAAATCACAGACAGGAAGCCAAGCCAGGTATCAGGAACAAATGAAAGAATCAGAAGGTTACTAAATGAGCAGGAGTCTAAGGTTTACACGGGGGAAACAAAACACGCTGACAACAATGGACCGACAAACACTGAGGGACAAGACAGGGTTTTAAACACAGAGGGAGGTAATCAGGGGAACAGGTGACAGGTGTGAGGAGTGAGATTCTGGAGGGAAGGCAGGTGCATTCAATGAACTAAATGGGGAAAAGAACTAAGCAGGAGGGAAGATAAACATTGACCTATAACACACGGAGTAACTAAACCTAAAGACCAAGGGCAAATATAAACAACTGATAACTAGAGGGAGGAGGAGGACTAATATAAGATCAAAATAGGAATTACCAGGGAGAGGCTGGGAGGAAACCTGAGGGAAGCCTGGAGAAAGCTGGGGATCATAATGAGACACAAGAGAAGAACCTGGAGTGAGAACAGGAGGGGCCGAGGACCAGAGGGACACAGAGCGTGACAGGAAATAACTCTGGTGGTGACACTGCAGAAGCTTATCGAAATAACGCCTCGGTGAATGCAGAGGCGGTTTTACCATTAGGCATAGGTAGGCGGCCGCCTGGGGCCCCCTTGTGTTGGGGGGTCCCCTAGCCCTGACCGCCGGCACCCCTCTGTTAATGCCACAATATTCTTATTACCAACCTGTGGCCGCAGACGGGATTGGACATGTGCACTTCTCATTACCATAATTCCTGAACTGTTCAAGATATCATTAAAATTCCAAAAGTGCTGAAAAGATATAAAATGGAGCTATTCGTGCATATACAAGACATTACGGTAGCCGCCGGGATTCCCTGTCTTGAGCGCAATGAATCACAACACAGTTTCAGAGACGTGCTGAGTTTGTCATCCAAAATGCTCCGTTTTATAACTTTTGAATGGCTGATCAGATCTAGGAAATTCCAACGGTTCCTAAAAGTACATAAAAGCAGCTTTCCAACAATCTATAGCATGAAGCAATCAGAGTTATGGACAATATCGCTACGAGGGGAAATCCTGCTGTACAGCCTGATTGAAACGGAGCGCAGCGCCGCGCTGAAAGCGGATAACGGAACGGGGAAGCTAATCAGCATAAAAACCAGCATGAAATTATGGAAATGCCTCAAAGAAAATCAACACGATCTATTAGGTGTCCCAGAAGGCTTATATCTGAAGACAGTGACCACTAAGAACGACAGATCTCCGGTGAACCTGGGCATGAATGTTTGTTCTGTCTTTATATTTTATTTTTTTATTTGAACAACCCTCAACAATTTGCTAATTGTAAGATTCAGCTTCATTCCGGCATTATTTATCTTTTTACAATAAATAATTATTTTTGCTAAAACAAAAGTTTTTGGTATATCAGTGCACGTGTGCAAGAGAAGCACCCCATGGCAGTGTGAGGTGTGTGGGACTCTGCCTGCAGCTGGAGAGAAACTGCTTCAAGGTCTACCACATCAAATAAAAACGTCTGAAAGTTTACAAAAATAAATGGTCTTAAAAACTGCTAAAAATATACCAAGGTTCACACTTTTTTAGGATTAGATGCATTACAGTTCAAAGTTTAAATTGTTTGCCCAGTAATTTTGAAGTTCCTGTTCAGTAATAAATGTAAAAAATTCAAATGCGTTTTTTGCTTTTTTCACTTTCAAGCTGATTTTTAAAAGGCTTTAATAGAAATACATTCTAAATACAAACCATACACTAATAGCGGAGGTTGTTCTGAAAAAAAAACAGAGTTACACACACTTTGCGCTTTTTATTACAATTTTACAGCCATAAGATTTTAAAAAATACCAGGCGGCCCTGTTATAATTATGGTCATAAGAGGGTTATTAAGATGGTGATGCACAAACAGGAAGTGATTGGTAGTCATTCCACTCCAATCCAGTTGGTGGCAGTAATGCACCAAATTGTTGTTTGCCAAGTGCCATAAGACCACAAATAAGAATAAGAAGAGAGGCGGGAGCGTTCGTAACAAACCCAAAGTGATACTCAAAACATTTAGCATGAACAGAGTTATCCTAGTGGCTCCAATAAGAGAAAGAAGCTGCTTGCTTCATAAAAGCTTTTATCTTCACTTCTGAAAGTGACGTCGTTTCTCGATGTAAACATCAAAAGGAGGCAGAAAGGAAAGACAATGGAAAATGTTTCAAAGGAGGAAAACATAGACCAAAATGGAAAATAGAAAAAATAACTAAGGCTAAAGCACAGGAACACTGACAGGAAGAAGAAAGCAGAGCAAATATTAAAGGCACTCAAAGGGAGAGAAATACAGGAAAAAAAGGGGAGGACTAATAAAAAGGGAAAATAACTCATGTCAGAAGAGGGGAGAGTTTCGCAAATCCAGTTAAAGGTAAGATTGTCGATAATTTAGCGTAAGGGGCCCCATGTCTGTGTTCGCCTTGGGCCCCCAAATTGCTAAATCCGCCCCTGTGTGAATGTGTGTCGTAATCAAAGCTAAAGGCGGTCCAACAAAAGATTTATTTGCGGCCTTTTTATTTGGTGGGGACTTTTCTTGGCCAGGCAGTGTATTTAGATTCAAATTCTAAGTAATCATTTCAATTGTAAAATGTATCCTGTGTAAACACGTGTAATAATTCAGATAGAAATCTGTGGTAAAAAGTGACTTCGAAAATGTAAATCATACTTTTTATTTTATCTTGTTTACTTAAATGTAATTAAATGAATCTTTTACAAGCAGCCTCCCACAGGAGCCCTGACCGTCACACATGACGCAGATTTGAACGTTTGCACTGCTTTTATATAATTAGGCTGGGTGTTTCCTCAGGAGGAACATCAGAGCTCCAGTTCATCCGAACGGCATGAATTTGCTCTGAACTTTGATTTCTGTGGATTTTGGTTTGTCTGTCTGTCCTCCCCCCGCTTTTTTTTCTTTGCGTATACATGCGCACTTTCTGGATTGTGGGTGGGCACACACGCAGCTCGCGCGCGTTCTCTCTCTCTTCCTCAGTCTGAAGCGTATAAGAGCGGATCTGTTATGGAGACCCCATCACACAGCGGTTCACTTTCACGCAGAAAGGAGGATGATGAGCTCAGAGATAGTGAAATCCAATCCGGTCATGAAACTAATGGTGGTGAGTAACCTGGATCTCTGCGGGTGGAGCGCACGCGTCACTCTACGGACAGGGAATCCTTTTTAGGATCGTTTGACACCAGATCTGTCTATCTCTTTTATTTTTTTTACTATGCGCTCAATTTGAAATAAAAGAAAACTGGTTCAGTAAATCAGCCACTGTGCAAACATTTACAAGACAAAATTGTAAAATGCAAACGATTCCGACAACCCACGCGCTGCGGCAGCTCACGTCGTTGCAGGATGGTCAGGTTATTACGCGGAGCGGTTGTCAGCGTGTCCTCAGCCTTTTGCTTTAAATTCAAACACATTTCATTTTTTTCTAGTGTAATTAGCGCGTGCAGATTATTGCACCTGACTACCTGCGTGTTTTCCCCCTAATGTTGCATAGTGCTGCAAAATAAGAGCATGTTTCGTTACTTAATGTCAGTTTTATTGTGAAAATTCCTCACAACCATTCCCAATGTGGACACTCTTTCATTGTAAGCTGATATTTGGTCTTATAAAAGTGGCCCTTTAAATGCTCTTCTCCTTTCTGTGCTTTGCATGCAGCGTTCCACTGGAGCCTTTCCAGGTTTGCATATGGTGAGATGGGTATCAGGTCAGCAACAGCTCTCACTCTGTGTACCTCCTAAACACTTGTTCCACTATCTCTCTTTGTGGTCCAGGTGTTTGTATGTGTGTGTGTGTGTGAAGCAGCTGAGTGTGTGTGTGTGTGTGTGTGTGTGTGTGTGTGTGTGTGTGTGTGTGTGTGTGTGTGTGTGTGTGTGTGTGTGTGTGTGTGTGTGTGTGTGTGTGTGAGAGAGAGAGAGGGGCAGTGTTTTGGACAGAGCGTGGTCAGTTGGTGGTTCTGTTTGTGTTGCTTTGTTGTGCTCACAGCAACATGCAAATGAATGTGTGTGAGGACACATTCTCATCCTTACATTAATTTCTCTCACACGGCATAAATGTGCCTGTTCAAACACACTTTTTTGTTTGGGTTCCTTTTCCTGGATGAAGTCAGTGGAATAAGTCTGTTTGGATGAGAAAATGTGTTTTATAAGCAGCTAAAACAGTGCAGCTGTGTTATTCAGCCTGACTTTGGGATGATGGTTCCACATTTCGTCCCTGTGCAGAAGTGAGCCTAATCCCTTTCTGTTGTCCCGGGTTTTCAGTTATCAGCATTTCTTATCTTTATGCCGCCTCCTCCTTCACTCTCTGTTGTGGCCGTTGGCTCTGGTCTCTCCAACTTCCCTAAACCTGGCCGCAGGTTCACACGTAGTGTAAAGAACCTGAGGGGGGATCCGTTAGCTGGAGAAACGGACCTTTTACTGTTGTTTTTGTTTTTCTGTTAGATGTGCAAATGAAAGAGGGGGTAGGTAAGAAGCAACTAGAGTAGAGAGGGGAGGCACAAAAACACGCTTGTGTGAGAGTGAGGGATCCCGTTTTTCACTTTTGAACTGCATGGAAGCTTTCTTTCACCAAACTTCCCCTTTTCCTTTGACAGCAGATGCATGTACCCGAGATGGTGTTTATTAGTGTGGTGAGCAGGAAAAACCCAAAGGAGATGCGCAAGATGCACGAATGTTCCTCTCTGCCCCCATCCGTGCTTTGATCTTTCTGCTGTTGCAGACAGGAAGGCCGCGCCGATGCAAATTTCTGCTGCAACACTTGATTTGGCGTTCTGAGAGGCTGATTAATTTGACTTGGAATTCACACAGCCGGTTTTACACGGCCAACACTTTAAATGCTTGACTTGATGGAGCACATCGTGGATTTTATTGTCTAAATCAAAGTTTGGTTTAGAAGTTTGATGCTTCTTTTGCAGCGATGCAGCAAAATAATCCAGAATGCTCAAAACTTTCTTCTTTTTTTTATTTCTAATGTTAAAATAAACATTGTGGTGTGGTTTACTACAAGATAAATCACATGGTGTAATGATGATCGCGATACAGAATCAAAACATTTACGAAGGGTAATTTTACCACTTTGTAGCCTTTCTAGACTAAATGATGACTTTTTTCTACCGAACATATTCAGGGTTTCTATTAACAATCTGCTGTTTGCTTTTGTCATTAACTCTGACACAATTACTTCATATAATATTTGATTTCAACAAGCCAATTTGGACTCATTCAGACGACTTGTTTTATCTGGCCGTCAGAAACGCACCAAATGACTGATTTCCTAGAAATACAATCTGAAAATATTCAATGTTTTGCCTTTTTGCCGGATTCCTGGGGAAAGTTGATTGCACATTTAATCATAAACTCTTGGCAAATGTCAGTTTTAAATATGAACGGCGTTTTATGCACTGTGGCACGGCTCCATCACCCCCTGCATGAAGATGATGTATATTGTGATGTGGCATTGCAGAGTTTCTCCAGATCTCAGTGTGGGTTAAAAAAAAAACTGATCCCGCATTCATGTAAGGGCAGACACATGCGCGCACGCACACACACACACACACACACACACACACACACACACACACACACACACATGCACGGGAGCTGGAATCCCCCCTCAGACCACCTGCACTCTGCAGTTAACTGAATCCATGTGCTCGGTGGATGAGCCGGTGTGGTTTGGTCCTTTTGTGCCATGGCTGCTCTCCTCGTGCCCTGACTTTAAAACTGACCTCAGATCAGCGAAGCATGGAACCTCATCTAGAGTTACATATCATACGGTCAGAGCTCAGTGTAGGTCCAACTCTGAAATTCATGTTCAGGAAGGTGGTTAAATGAAATAAAATTTCTGTGTAGTTTAGCTGCAGACGCCATGTTAACGACTAATTTGCAAACTTTGCATTTTAAAGCGTATTTTCTGCTGAGTGTTAGGTTCACCTCTTGTGCTTTGCTTAAAGCAGGCCTCGTTAAATCACTCAGTCATTAGATTTGTCAGAGAAAGCATAACAAAAGTCTTTCAGTCCACCCCATGCACAGCTTTTTATGCCACTGTTGTTTCCTGACAACGTACATCAGTGCAGAGATGCATAAACACAGAGAATGAGACGAGCTTTGCTCGCCAGACATCATCTGCAGCATCTAAACATCCGTCTGAATCCCAGTGATTGTTTCAAACACGATCCAGTTTCTTGTTTCGGCCCTCTATCATTGTTTTAGCCTCACAGCTGTCGCCAGCCCGGCCTTGCTTCAGGACGTCTGCACAGGTCATGTGGAAAGAAATTATTATTATCCGCCGTTTCCTCTCAACTGCTCCTCCTCCGTTTACGATCAGCTTTTTGCTAACCTTTCTCTGAAGATGGAAGCGGTATAATTATGTTTGTCATTTGCTTCTGGCTGCTGTGTAATTTAGACTTCCAGTGGTTGTCCATGATGTCTTTAAATGCTGGTTCTTAAGGTGACAAGAGGTCAAAAAAGGTCAGCACCTCTTTTAGCCAGTGGTAGAACAGGATGACTTGTAAACGCTGCAGAAAGCTGCTGTTTGGGTCGTGTGGAAACAGAATGCACAAGTTAAAAACTAACTTCAAACTGTAAGCAACAAATCTGACCGTTTCCAGTTAAAAATGATTTGCGGTGCTAATTCTGAACACAGAAGCTCCCTCACAAGAATTCTGCTCGTGATGATTGTGCATTTTCAGGTGCTGCAGCTTTGAAAAACGACAACAAAAGTGAAAATTATATATCAAGAAGTGTGGTCCAGTGGAGAATTGTGGGCTAAGAAGTTTGGTAACAGTTCTGAGACAATTTCCCCAAAACCCACAATAGGACTTCTGCGACTCAGGTGGGAGAATCCAGCGGTGTTTGGAGCTCCTCTGCTCAGCCACGCTTCACAGTAGAAACATCGTTCAAACTTTAAACAGGCCACAGAAACTGGACTGAACCTGGACGACTCAAATGGTTTCCTGATCTCCTTTCTCCTTCTCAGCCACAGTTTGGGAGTTTTCTAACAGATTTTTCAGCTGATGGCTGATGATGTCATGACCTTCGAAGTCTTTAAAAATGTAGGAGTTTCTTGCAACAAACTGCGTACTCCAACAATGTCTTAGTACAAAAGTAAAAGACTCATCTAAACAAAGCTCTTCTTGTCTCCTTTCACCCTTTCTCTCTGCTGCAGGTCATTCAGTTTTCTCTCAAACTCCCTCAGAGTGTCGTGCGGCGCACGCCTGATTTTCTTTAGATTTCAGTTATGTCTCGTTCTCTTCTCAGCTAGCGGGGGGAAGATGTCGTAACAGGTAACATTGTAGAAACAGCAGAATCCACCGATTTAACCTCCAGAATGACTTCACCACAACCAACAGTTCTCTCACAGCCACCGTCTGAAACCCTTTAGTCTGCGTTCCTGTCTGCCATTAGGTTTACTGTCAGAGCACGAGACAGGTGTGGTGTACATGATGACCTTACTGAGCCAATGGTGGTTACTAAAGTGAGCTTAATGAGTCACCGGCAGCAGCTTTAACATTTTTTTTACTTGGTTCTCTTCACATTTCTTATTGCAAAGGTTTTGTTGGGCTTTGGGCTGTGGCTGCACTGATATCCTTCAGACCGGGTCTCAGTCAGAGATATTAGATCGTATGCATCATGAATGGTGTCTTCATTCCCTAATAAATGTATTGCAATCATCCGCATCTGTAAAGGTGCCACAAGAAAGCTGATGACTAGGGATCTCCACCCAGTCACCAGGCTGTGTCTGAGAAAGCAGACGATCCTTTATTCTAATTCTTTTACAATATAAATGGAGCTTAAGCTAGGAAATCCTGACCTCTGCTCAGATTCACCGCCTTTGCCTGAAGCAGACATCCCAGACACCGAAGTCATCGTGGCTTTATCCTAAGATTTAAGCAAAGACAAGAAGTGAAACTTCATCTAGATCTTTGCAGAAGAAGCCCCTCAGATGACCCTCTGCTGCTCCATCAGTGGTTCTTGAAGCTCCTAAAGTAATAGGACGTGGCCCCATAGTTTAATCGTGTGCGTGTGTGTGTGTGCGTGTGCGTGCACTTCTTAATTTGAAGAACGAAGCAGTGATTATGGGTTTGATTGCTGATGGGGCCACCCATATTACAAACAAGCCTCCTCTGAAGCGCTGTCTTTAGAGGCCGACAGGTTTTGCCGGGAAGAGCGACGTGCTCGCCAGGCTGCTTGAAGCGTAGTTTTTTATCGTGGTGCGTAAAAAGCATTCATCTGCTTTTTTGTCAGTTTTTTAAACAGTTTTATTTCATCGAACCCCACTGCACCAAGAACCAGTCTATTTGAATAAAGAATAAACGGACACATGTAGCAACGACTTATTAGGTGAGAGCACAGATGCTGCTGCACGCTGGGGCAAAAACAGCCTGTTTAGCAGCACGAGGCAAACGGGGAGAACAGCTGTTCAGCATATTATCTCCTCCAGACATGAACACACATGCATTCATGATTTAAAACAGATAAATTCATCGTAAAAAAATACGCTCGCCTGGCTTCTGATCAGCACTCGGTTCCATGCTCAAATTAGGTTTTGTGGCTGAGAGTTTTAAAGTAGATCAGACACATGAATACAAACATGCAGAGCGGAGATCACTAGGGTGTTGTTTGGTGAAGTGAAGACCAGAGGGGATGAGTGGTTTGTACTCTGATGGCAAAAGGGGGAAGTCCAGATCTAACCTCCAGCGGCCCTCTCTACGTGCAGCAGCCGGAGGGGGCCACAGAAACCAACTCTGAGGAAGACGGTAATCGTGCGAGAACCTCAACAAACATCTGACAAACACTACTTCACAAAATGTTTTCTACTCGATTGTTGGATGAGTTAACTGGGTTTTGAGGATGCAAGCTCAGAGAATGTACAAACACAAAGGATGCAGGTTCTATTGTTCGCTGTCCGAGCTGCGAAGATGAAAACGAGCCAACGGGAAAGTCCACAGGGCCGACGGCAGAAGCCCTCGGCGGTGTGTGACATCTGGTCCGCATGTGGCCCGGTCCGGCTTCATGTCAAACACGCTTAGCAGACAATGTGGCGTATCAGAGACATCTGACCAGAGCTTTTCACCTCATGCTCAGGCGATGACATGTGGGTTTGTTAATGAATAAACACGTCTGTCCCAAAGCCGCACCAACATCTGCTCCTACCTTCAGTTCATTACTCAACTTCAGACGTTTCGCAGAGTTTTGATGAAGCATTTCGACCAGTTTAAAAGTGTCGGAAATATTTAATAAAGTCTGATCCTCTAAAATAAAAACGCTGTGTTGGGGCAACACCTAACCTTTCTTTGAACTCTTATGTTTGCGTGAGGTTTTGGGTTTGTGTGAACTTCACAATAAACTAAAACATTCTACCCTGCATCCACAGAGGAGCTGCACACGTGGCGTTTTTAATGACACATTTTTGTCTCTGCAGTTGAATCTCCGCTATGCTGACTCATTTCTCTCTTGCAGCTTTTCACAGCTTCCTTTTCCTGGGCTTTTCAGCAACACGCTGCCCCTCTAAAGTACCAGTACCGAGACCCCAGGACGTCTGACCTGCTGTTGTGCGACCAGTGTCCTCCAGGGACGTCGCTGAAACAACACTGCACCGCAGACACGCCCACAGAGTGCCAGCCCTGTCCTGAGAGACATTTTGCTGAGAACTGGCACTGGGGGGACACGTGCCAGTACTGTACCTCGGTATGCAAGACCTCAGTCTCACGTCATCCAAAAACAGGATCAGTCTTTCAGATTTAGGATATAAATGTAACCTCATGTTCTTTAGAAACACAGTGTTTAGATGCATTTTCTAAAAATGTATTCTAGTCTCTTTTTATGCTTCTTTCTTTAGCTTTTTTCCAGATTTTCTTTCCCTTCTTGTGATGTCTAAGCTGATAAGTCTCCAGAGAAGTTGTAAAATCACCTTTTTAACCTTTTCACACGAGTTTGGAACTACTTATGGTGGAGCTGCACATTGTACAGATTATAAATCAGCTTTGTGTGACCGTAGCCTGCCGCTGTGTGATGTGTTCAGGTGTGTAAGGAGCGGCAGCTGGTGAAACAGCAGTGCAACAGCACTCACGACCAGCTGTGTGAGTGCGCTCCAGGGTTCTATCTAGTGGTGGAGTTCTGCATTACACACAGCAGCTGTCCTCCGGGCTCCGGGGTCAAAACATTAGGTAAGATTCTTATTGGTTGCTCGATTAGTTGATCTGTTTACAAAACAATAGCGTATCATTTTGATTCCACTCAGAAAGTGCAACGTCAACACGTGCTCCCGTTGTCTGACTCGTGCTGTCAGGGCAGAAACGTGCATCAGTTGAATCTATATCGTGGAAAATCTCTTTGATGTATCACTGGAAGCCTTTCTCTGTAAGCCAGATGTGTTCCAGATGTCACTTTTTATTTTCTTAAAGTAAGCATAAGAACTGACATTTTTTCAGGCTGACTCTTTCCAAGAGGTCGTCTCAGTCTGACTCCAGAGATCTGCCGCGGCCAATCCGATCGTGTTGTGTTTTGAGTATTTTCAGCCTCTCCTGTGCGTCCAGTTGTCACCATAGAGATTAAATATGTAATCACACACTAGCTTTCATTTTAAATGGCATCACAGTATTATTATGAACAGTTTCCTAGGTGGAACGCAGGCTTCCTGCAGAACAGACATGATGAAACTTTATCATCCTAAATTATGTCAGAATTGTATAAAAAACAACTAACTTTTTATTATTTTTTTTTTTAGAATTTTAAAAAATAGAAGCACTGGACATAAATAGATACATTGTATAAATGTAGGTTTATATCCTCTTGAGACCAAAGCAGGTTTTACGTTTTCTCTTTAGGAGCTCATGAAGCCCACAGTTATAGACGACAACAGTAAAAAGTAAAGTAAAAATAATAACAACTAATGAACGTAAAACAAAATGTTTTAATTAAAAAAAACTTTCACAAAGTTGAAATATAATAACATTTATAGAGCCAAAGTAGCCATTGCCCTCCTGAGCAGATGCAGAGTCACAGAGAGGTAGATGAAAATCCAGTCGCCATGTGTCACCTGTAGTTCTTAGATTCTCCAGCAGAGGGAATTAACAGATTCAGTACAGCAGGTTTTGAGGAACGTACTAATCCTATTAAAGAGATAGAGCTCTTAAACACTTGTGTATATTATAGAGTAGAGTTGGAGTTAATAATTTTTGTTTTGGTTCATCTGTTTATATTTTTTTACAATTTGTTATTTTTGTGGGTTATTGTTTACTATATTCATATTTCTGTTTGAGCTACGTCACATCCTGAGTAAACGGCACCTTTTATTTTGTTGATCCTGGTAAAACGTGAACATGAGAATAACAGATGTATCCTATTTGATTTAGACAAAAAGAAAGGGGAGGTGAGCACCAAAAGAACTACCCTTTCACTCTAAACCTGAGTTCCTAAATCAGATTTGTTTCTGGAATTCAGGTTTTTACCAAGATTGAAACTCAAAGACAGCTTCTGTCGTCCGTGAATACAACTTAGTTTTAATTCTCAGAAAACTTTTTGCTTTTGGTTGAAGTTTTTCTGCCCTCGCTGTCTACGTTTCTTAGTGTTTCTGATTCTTAGAAGATGTCTGATCATGATAATGCACATCAATCAGAAGAACAAGGATGCGTCTCTAAGTGGTGGTTTTTCTGAAGTTGATAACAGATAATTATGTGACATTTTTGTTTAGTGTTATGTTCTTGCCGTGCCCAGCATATATATTTGTGAATAATAAAATAATCTAATTAATCAGAGGCTTTGTAATTAATTACTCAATCCATCCTAATTAATCCTATTTAAAAATTTTAACAATTCATCCTCAAGCAATTGTTTTTATTAAAACGATTTTAGATGACATACCCACACTTTAATGAGTATAATTCTGTAACCACAAGGTCTATTTGATTAACTGGGTCTCATTATAAAGGTAACCATTGTGGGATTTATTGGGACGTGTAAATATTAGTGTATGTGTTATGTGATGAATGGACACGGAACATATAATATTAGATAATAATATATTTAGAGGTGTAGTGTAAAGTTCAGGGGAAGTTCTGCTGAGAGTTACAAGATAAAGGCTGTGTCTTATTTCCCTCCTGCTGTATGTTCATATGGATAAAGTTACTTCCTGCCTGCTTTCTACCAAAACATAAAAGCAAAAAAGTTGATATTTTCTTCCTGTCTTTCCCCTCATGAAGAGCAATTAGTCACGATTCCTTAAATTATAGTTTTAGTTGTGTTTAGAGCACGTAAAAAAGTTTATATGGTCACTGCAGTTATTCTTTAGATGTGCAGCACACTTATAAGCTAGACTTTTTTGTTCCCCATTTGGGGGGTGCTCTGGCTCAGGCGTCAGTTTTTTAAAGCATAATTTTTTTCTAATTAATTGATGGTGAATAACTCCCCGCCCCTAAGAGAGAAAGACTGCGAGTATGAATCAAAGCTAAGTGCTGAGATTAGCCAAATGGATTTTGTCCTCAGCTGCTTGTTAGTCACATATTTAGAAATCTGGAGTGGAATGTTCCATGTCGTCATTTTGGATCTGCTATTTCCTCCAGATCTTCTTTTTGCTGTGTCAGCGATTATTATTTCTAACCCCTAAAAGGATGCTGTACATCTGCAGACCTGAACTTTGATCCTTGAACCGGACACCAGTCACCACAAAGATGAGACGACATTTTCCCCTCCGACTCTGGTCATCAGCGGACCTCTGTCAGCTGACGTTTTTCAGAAATGTGACACAATTTCCAAATGGATCCACAGCTGGAGTGTGTGATTTAGTTCAGCAGAAGTTTAGGGGGTTTCCCCTGACCCCCTTGAAGCTGGACGACTTCTTATGTGAGGCCTCTGCTTCAAGTGGCTTCTGCTTTTAAACCACAGGACTCTGCTTCAGGCTCCTAAAATCACATTCTGTTTGTGACTCCTTCCTTTTCCCCCTGAGCTCATGGTCATTTCTGGCTTTGCAGGCGTTCCATTCATTTTAATTAGAATCTTAATTGGCATTAGATCATAGCCAATGCACTAGAAAATATAAATGTGATGTTTTTGTACATTATTTGCTTGATTTGTTAGATTATAGAAGGAAGTGATAAATTTCCCTCAAGGAGGAAAAAACATCAAAACATTATCAAATCAACATTTTTCATAAAGCAAATTTAACCAGCATTAACCAAAGTACTTAATAATAAACCAACCAATGATATTTAAAATTATTAATAGCCCAAATTCTTTAAAAGTATGAAAAAACAATATTACAAATCAGGAAAAAATATTAAAAATAGCTAGCTGTAATATTTATTTAGAACGGGAGTGAGCGGGGGAAATTTTGTTTAAAATGAAATCTAAAATAATTCACCTGAAGCGCTGATTTTGCATGAAGGAAATTCTGAGAATTTACATGTCAGCATTAATTTTGAGTGAGCTGTCAGATGTGCACTGCTTCAGCGACATTAGTACAGGAAGCGTTCAGCTGGTGGTTTTTATGTTTTTATGTTGAAGATGAAAAGAAAGCACAGCGTGTGCTGTGATAGCGGGAAACTGATAGAAGCATCCCACGCACTTTCATTTCTACCGCCCTGATTGTAAAATGAGGATGTGATCACAACGCTGGTTCCGTCATGAGCTCTGCATGTGGAAGCTGCAGGACGTTTACTGTAAGGTTACCACGTGTTGTCTCACACACGTGGCTCAGCCCAGAGATGTCACACTCATGTCGCAGAATGTGAATACTACGCTGAAGTTCTGGTACACGTAAAGCAGCGGTGCGCTGAAACTGTTGACTTATTTCAGCGTCACTGTGGGAAAAATGCTCCAATACACCTCTGAGGTATCAGTTACCATCACATGTGCTGCTGATGGGTTGTCACGCGTGTGAGAGTTCTAAGAGTCACTGATTATGGAAAGATTTAAGTCATGTTCGTAACGTCTTTAAAACCTCTCAGCTGCAGATGAGAATAAAACTTTTAGTTCTGCCCTTTTTTTTTTTACAGGAAAGTCTGATATTTTGTTCAAATGTGTTGTCCCGGGAAGTTTTCATATGAAAGTCTAGCTGACAGCATTTGGGTTCAGCCCAGATAGACGTTTACCAAACGTGAAGGTATCGGAGTTCAAATGAAAGAAAGGTTTGCTCTGCATCGTTTACACGGCACGTGTCGCACAGGCCGCGGCTTTTTGCAGCTTCTCTGTGAAGAGGATCGAGTAAAAAAGAGCAATTAAAAAGCAGTTTAGCTTAAAAATCTACAATATTGATTTAAACTGCTGCAACTGGTGGGAAAGTTCATACCTGCTCTTTTACTCTGCCTGTTCTCCCTCCGAATGAAAAAATAAATATATAAAAATAAACAAATAAATAAATAAATGAATAAACAAATTAACAATCTAATAAATAAATTAATAAGCTGTCACCTGGATCTGGAATGAGGTCAGCTGACTGCCTGAACATCCTGAATGACCAGGTTTTCCATCTTCCTGATGGCACGGTTATGTTCCAAGATGGCAATTCCAGGATTAATCAGGCTCAAATAGTGAAAGAGTGGTTCAGGGAGTATGAGACATCATTTTCACACATGGATTGGTCACCACTGAGTCCAGACCTTAACCCCATTGAGAGTCATGTGCTGCAGAAGGCTTTGTGCAGAAGTCAGGCTACCGTCATCAACGCAACATCTTGGTGAAACATTAATGCAACACTGGACAGAATTAACTCTGGTGACGTTGCAGAAGCTGATCAAAACAACGCCACAGCGAATGCGTGCCGTGACAGTGTGTGACCTTTGTTCGGTGGTAACTTTATTTTTGCAGAGCCAGTGTATGAACCACAGTTTTGAGGAACGTCTGGCAGGACTTCTTCTTGTTGTAGAAGGTCAACTTCTGAGTTGACCTTCTACAACTGTGTAACACGACATGAGCCGCTGTGAGATAGGAGTTGTTTTAAGACGTTCACCTTGTTTCTGGAATCTAGCTGCTGCCTCAAAAGGGTTTTTTTTTTGCGTTTGTATTTATTGTCTTCCCTCTGAAGTATTTCATTTTGTAGTTGTGATGTACAAAATTAATTCTATTATAAAATATGAAGAAAAGAATAAAGGAACTTGTTTTCCAGGAACGCCGGTGAGCGACACTGTGTGTGAACGCTGTCCCGATGGTTATTTCTCCACCAGCAGCTCTCCCGCTGATCCGTGCCAACCTCACAGGAACTGCTCGGACTCTGGCCTGAAGACACTCCGATGGGGCACGTCCACTTCAGACAGCCTCTGTGGACCTCAGGACAGGAAAGCAATGCTGGGGTGCTCTCAGCACCTCAGCTTGTGCCGTACTGGTGAGAACATCCACAATACAAAACCCTGAATCATTTGTAATTCCTTAGTGGCACACAGAGTTTTTGGTAGCCGTCGTTACTTCACTTCCAGCACATACTGAACCCCCGACTCACACACGACTGTTTCTGAGTAAACCTCAATTGTCAACAACCTAAAATCAGTCAGAACCGAATCATTTCAGACTTGTGGTCATTTTCATTCCTGAAGGCGGAGGGGATTTCCTCGGTCAGTGTTGTCGTTCAGATTCCATTCTTTTCCTAATTTCTTGCATGCTTGGAAAACCGACACAAGCAAGAGAAAAGCCAGGGGTTGTAGTGGATGTTTATGACACGGCTTTTAAAACGAGACATGATGGATCAATTAGTCCTTAAGCTGTCACATACTCAACAACAGAGGAAACGGAGTCACACAGAACATGAGAAACAAAAGGAGCTTTTAGGCTTTGTTACTCACAACTAAACTATGGCAGGGACTAAAACTCATTAGAAAAAGGAAGCCTCACATATGAAATTAAATCCCCAAGCCTGAGAAAACCACACACACACACACACACACACACACACACGCACGCACGCACGCACGCACGCACGCACGCACGCACACACACACACACACACACACACAGACACACACACACACACACACACACACAATTGCTGGTACAAATAATCTGCAGAATATATTCTGAGCTGTCACCCAGCAGGGACGGTGGTGCGTTTCTTAAACATTCACAAATTGTCGTCCTTTGAAGTGCTCAACCCCTAAAAGTCTGAAACTAATCCTGGATCACGTTTTTTAACAGCTTTAACAAACGTGAAACTGAGAGCCGTGGGATTCCCAAAGTGAACACGTTGAATTAACCAAGAATATGTCAGCAACACATGATTACATCATCAACACTTCAAAGAAATGGGACAAGACCTGTTTTTAGGTTTAACCTCAAACTGCTTCTTAGAAACTTTTGTGTTTTATAGAAACTCTAAACAAAATTGATCAGAATTTTTTTCCACGCTCTGCAAAAAGTGTAAAAAACAATGTAAAAAGCCTCATTTATGGAATTTTTTTTGTCTTTTTAGTCTAAAATAAAAAAGTATTTTTCTCTAAATACATAGCAGTAGTTAAAATGAAGTGAATGTCTTTAAATATGATCCAAATTTTCTTGTTTTAAGTAAAAAAAATCTGCCAACGGGGTAAACTAACACTTCTTAAAACTAGCAAAAGAAGACTTCTAATATTTGCATGAATCTTTTTTATTGTTTTTAAATTTGTCATCTAATGTTCAAATAAACATTTAAATCAATTAAAATGTTTATTTATTTGAAATTTATACAAATTTTTACTTAAAACAAAAAACTTTTAAAGGTTTAAAGGTGTGGTTTACTCGTTTGATTAATTAGTTTGCTGTGGTCTCTAGTAGGATTGAATGCCTTGTAAATAGTTCGCTGGGTACAAAAGGCCCTGGTACGCCTGCTTCAGGAACTAGAAAATCCGAGGAAAGCTTCAGATGGCAGGATTTGAAGTCTTACGTCCTGATATTTGGACGTCTCAGCTCTGATTGGCTAACAACAATGGGACTATACCACTGGCTCGGTTTACTTTTGCAACGTTGATGTTTTATCTCCACAAATAACACAATCCTGGAGGAGTTCTGCTGTGTTGTAGTAGCTAATGCTAATGGTTAGCTTCTACAAGCGGAGACATTTTCTGCTGTTTCCTGGACACTAAACCAACAACAGTCTTCCCCAGTGTTGGGAGTAAAGCAGTACAAAAGTAATTAATTACTGTAATGCATTGCTTTTTGCTGTAATGTGGTAATGTAAGGCATTACAGGGAAAGAAAATGGTAATATTTACTCGGTACAGTTGTCAGTAACGCGGTAATTACAATGCATTTTTAAATCCAGAATCAAGATGTGGGTTTCTTAAAAGTTAAAATTGCGGAAAGCCCAAAATAAAGATCCGGTATCCACATATATGACGTCATTTATGGACTCCGCTTTGCGGGCATTCTATGAGCAGAGAGGACGCAGCGGTAATGGCTCAAATACTCCAGCTGCGTCCTGCGCAGCCGCTGTTATGTTCGTAAAATCGCTCCACCAAAACAAAATAATTCACTTGCGATCGTTCATATCAGCCCATATTCTCTGTACTTTTCTGACGTGCTTTGCCTCAACTGAGTTCATAATCTGTGCCCTCGCCCGGTGATTTCAACTCATAGCTGCTGGAGCGCAGCGCATATTAAGTTTTTTTTTTTTTTTTTTGCGTTCGGTAGATCCCTTTGGCTGATTAGTTAGAAAGTAGGAAATCTAGGAAACAGTTTTTTCTGGAAGACGGAGAAAACATGCAGCATGCAGGAAGGTTAGAGAGTGAAAGGGCAGGAAATTTTTCAGATAAAATCAAGAAAACAAAACAAAGTGCTTGAAAAGAAAAAAAGTAGGTAGATTTATCCCCAATACACATTTTTACCAGTGAAAAGCAATAATATATAAGCATTTAATATTTATACATGTGATAGAATCAGATCACCCCAGAAGTCAGTCCCACATCCAGGGCCGTAGCAAGGCATTTGGGGACCAAGGCAAAATAGGCTTGAAGCCCCACCACCTCACTCCCTGCTGAGTTAATCTAAGATGGCAGCATGCTGAGAGTACAGATTGTTGTTGCTTTTATTTAATAAACAATCATTTTAAAGCACTGTTATTATATCTGACTGTTTTTAAAAGCAATCCTAGCTCAGACACCACATCACCTTCCTCTGCATGTGTCATGAGTTCACTGAGCATCACATGACCTGATTCATATTGAAATTGTTTAGGTGAAAGTAATGCAAAAGTAGTGTAATGCCTTACATTTTAAAATCAGTAATATTGTAATGTAATCAATTACATGAAAATGAGGGTAACAAGTAATAAATAATGCATTACAGTTTTGAAGTAACTTGCCCAACACTGGTCTTCCCCGTCATGAGTCAACATGGGTGAGTCCATGAATGTTAAGTGACGGTGTGACTGAGGTAGGAATGGGTACCGAATTCGGTACTTTTTAACTCATTCACTGCCATTGACGACTAAAGTTGTCATTTTAGATCCAACCGTTCACTGCCAATGACGACTTCAGTCGTCATTGGCATTTCTTTACTGTTTGAGCATCGGAACGAGCCCCCACGCTGAGAGAACAAACATCTCAGCCCTAAAGCCGATCTTCATCCGCATACGTCACAGATCACATGATCAGGAAGCAACACATCCATGTGTTTGGAGATTGTTTTCGGCCGTTCTTGTAAAAAAAGTGAGGCGCGACCAGGAAAAGCGTCTGCCGATCACAATTCGACAATGGATTATGAAAGAACGGATAACACTCGAAACACGCGGATTCTTCCTGATGTAAGAGGTGAGTCTCCTCTTTGTTTTGGTTGTTTTGGCATCGACATCATGCTAGCGCGCAACGCTCTGTGACTCTTAAAAAAACAGTAAAAACGGTGAGAAACGCTGGCAGCGAATGCCGTTAGTGATCAGGAAACGGCTGGCAGTGAATGAGTTAAGGCACCGACTGAATTCCACAGTACCGACTGAGTACCGATTCATGTCATGAAATGTGCGGCACGCCGGCACAAGAGCACAAAATTATTATTAAACACTCAAAGTATCGAAAATTGGTACCATTAAATACCGATATCAATTTGTAGGTACCGGGAATTGGTACAGTATCGATTCAAATGTCAAAGGTACCATCCCTAGATGTAGATCTGTAAGGCTTTTCTAATCCCAGAGTTTCACCGTCTATTTTCTATGTAAGCTAGTAAAGGACAGAGGTGTAGGAGACTATTTTCATTTCCGCCTGCATAAAAAATAATTTTAATCAGAAGTAATAATTAAAAAATGGGTTTTCAGTGTCCCACAGTTTTGTTTTTTTTACTAGATGCTAATTTTCTAGTGAAGAAGTTTTCATTTTTGACAAAAAATAAGATAAAATGTCTAAAACTGAGGCTTTTTTACTTTCTTATAAATCTTTTTTTGTGTGTATTTGTGTGTAAAAACATTTTTTTTGTTTCAACACAAACATCATAAATGTCCGTGGAAAACTTTTCAGACCGTGTTCTTCGCTTTGAGACCTGCGTGTCTAAGCGGGGACTGTCCTCAGTGGGGACATTTATGGTTTCACAAAGTTTCAAAGTTGGCAGAAAAATACCCTGCTGTTTGTGAACATACGCTGTTTTCTTCTTTTTTTTTTTTTTAACCTGTCTGGCAGTGAAGCAAACATAATTGATGTTTGAATGCTGGTAACAAGCCTTACAGATTTACTCTCAGGTGGAGCATCAAAGCGTCTGCTTTTAATGTCACGCCTGATACTTCAAACTTTATTGTTATTGTTTTTGAATGCTTTTTAATTCCGACCAGACACGGAGACAGAGGTGAAAGAGAAAGGAAAAGACAAAAGGTGGGGGGAGGAGGGAAGGGGGGGAGGAGTCAAAGGCCCCACCTGACATATACAGTCATACACAAACACAGTCACACACTCCCTCCCTCATGCTCACACATGCACATACAACCAAAGACTTACAAAATGCACGCCGGACACCCACTCATGCTCCCCATACACACCCTATTCACTCTGGTCCCGGTACTGCTGCACATGGGGTACAACCATCACCGGTTACCAGAGTTTGACCCTTTCTGCTGGGGTGCTGATGAGCAGGCTCCCCCGCCCAACGCTGAGCACAGCAACCCACCACCCCAGACCCCAACCAGACGGCCAGATCTCCCTCCTAGCCTCCAGCCCCAGGAAGCCAAGCAACAACAGAGGTGTGCTAAGACCCCTAGTCTCCCTCCGCCTGCTCCAATATAGTGTTGTGTGTTAATGAGGTGTATTCCATGGCTGTGGTGAGCGGGCAGTGCGGGCATTGTCTGGCCTATGCCAGCTGATGCCACCGCACCACCCCACTTGCACCCACAGCCCTCGGTGTCTAAGTGCTGTCTTCTAATGAGAGCTTCAGGGATTTTGGCTGTTGTGCAGTTTGCAGCAGTCAGGTTCTGCTGAAGGTCAATCACAGGATAAAACTCACGCAGTATATCTTCAAATAAAGGTGTTAAAATAGCAGAACTATAACTTTTAAATGTAAGATTTCTCAAGCTATGTTGGTTCTTCATTGGTGAGGCCTCGTTGTTAAAGATTTGCTCCAGTATTTGTTAAACCGTCTGTTTAGGTGAGAAAAATGATTGATGAGTAGCTAGCATGAGCCATTCACCACCCACTGGGCCCTTTGTGCGACTGTTGGTGACTAGTTTGAAGCACAAAAGTACAAGAAAACATGCAAACTGGAAAGAAATCAGACTAAATGGGCACTTATGACACTTTAGGGTATCTGGAAACGCAAATACATTTCTAGGCTGGCTTACTATTCGTGAAAAACAGTCAAATTTCTGCATTTCGATTTTGTCATTTTGTCTTAATTTGTTGCAGTTAGTTTTCATGTAATTAATATTTTTGTGGAGAAACCAAATCTTCAGGATTTCTCTGGTAACTTCCACACAAATCCCTTTTGCTGCTTGTTGGATTCCAGTGCGAGGCTGGCTTAACTGTGGCTTATAGATTCCAGAATTCCAGTATCTTTTTAACATGTCTTGTGTGATTCCTTCCAGATGTGTCTCTGTGTGAGGAGGTGGCCTTCCAGTCCCTGTCCTCAGTGCCTCTGGAGCGACTGCTGGAGAGTCTGCCTGGTCAGAAGGTGGATCACAAGAGCCTGGAGAAGATGAAGAAGACCTGCAGTCCCCAGCAGCAGGTCCAACACCTGCTGCGGTTGTGGAGGCAGAAGAACAAAGACAAAGTCTATGGCATCATACATGGTAGGGACAGCATACACGTGTCATTGTTTAACTCAGTGTTTTACCTAAATATCGTTGTTGTTCATCTCCAGGAATGAACCACTGTGAGAGGAAGGTCTCCCGCTGTCACGCTCTGAAAAACCTCACCACCAGTGACCTGATGTTGGTGACCAACAGCCTTCCTGGGGTCAGAGTTCAGGAGCAGGATGTGAGGGCCATCGTCTCCACCTGTCTGCCCAGCCAGTACATGCTGCAGGTACTCCACCTGTGGAAATCCGAAAACCACAACCTGGATCTAGCAAAAGGTCTGTCTCACAGTCTGAGGGTGTTACGCAGCCAGGGGGCACCTCGGCATCTGCTGAAGGGGCTCAAGAAGATCAGCCGCATCACAGGAACCAGCTCGGCGCCCAAGATGTGCGAGAAGATGTTAGTTAAGATGCTACAGGATGACTCGTGTTTTAAAGCTCATAAGGCATTAAATGAATGAGGAGAAGAAGAATCTTCAGTCCATAGCATTTCAAAAGGTGTTTTCTAATGGAGAACACCAAAGACAGAAGAACCATGAGATATGGGGACGACATCAGATACAACATTTAAATATCCACCTTTCCAGAGAGGCAGGTCTATAAAGAAAATTCAGGTGATGAGGTAAATTCCTCTTCCTCCTTTTGAGTTTGTGTGCAGAGCATTCATACTGAATATTCACCAGAGTCAGGAAGTCAAAAGTGTCGACATGGAGAATAATCCGGAAAGCCTTAAAAGAAAACCAAATCCACAGTTTGACCAGATCCTGGATGAGATCAATATTATTTAAGATGTAAATAACACTGTTTTATAGAAGGAGGGCTGGAAGAGTCTATTATAGCTTTCTCGTAGTTTGAGAGCAAGGATTTGATTTCATAATGAAATACATTTATTTTTATGTATTTATTTTCATTTCATTTCATTTTAGTCTCAGCTGTTCTTTTGTGTTTGTTTGGGACAAATGAATCATAAAGCTCGCCTGCTTTATTTTTTGTTTCTCTCTTGGTCAGTTATATGAATGTATAAAGGAGTGCAATTGTTGGGTTTTTGTATTTAAAGTGTCCTTTAAGTGTCTGAAAATGTGTGTATTATATCAAAAATACTGGATTTCAAATGCTGCAACTTTATGAAGTGATATTTTTTTATATTTTGTGTTACCATCTTTCTGTAGGATCTGTACTGTATATATGCCCGACTGGTCCTGTTTAAGCTTGTGTAAGTAAAAAAGTTTGTAGAAATACATTTTTTAACCAACGAACAGAAAAAGACTGCTTGTATTTTCTTCTATTGTGCGATTTTCTCATCCCAATAAACAAGAGAATAGAATAGAAACTTCCTTTTTTAATCCTTCATTGAGGAAGTTTTGGTGTAACAGTAATGAGGTTCTGGAAACCTCCACCATCTTCACCAGCAGGATCCCCAGATGATGCTTGGCCAACACGGAGATAATCAGTTTTATGTGTCCTGGGTCAACTCGGGGCCTCCTGCTGACAGGACATGCTTGAGCCTGGGAAGTGTTCATGGGCATTCTCTTCAAATTAGTTTTTTCGGTCGTTATGGGTGCCATAGGTGAGCATTCAGATGAAGATTGCCCAGTAAATGGAAAGCTTTGTCTTCTGGCTTATCGCCCTCTTTCCAACAACCGACTGGCTCAGTGTCCACATCACTGCAGATGCTGCCCTAAACTCCCAGTGGATGTTTCGTTCCCTCCTATCCTCACTCATGAGCAAGACAGCTAGATGGTTAAAAAGGTAGGACCTTTGCATCAACCTGGAGTTGGCAATCTCCACTTTTCCCTGTCAACAACTGAAGCGAAAGATTTGGAGATGTTGATCTCCATCCCAGCTGCTTCAAACTCAGCTGCAGACCTCCCCAGCAAGCATTGAAGGTCACAGGTTGATGTGGCTAATGGCACATTCACATTTGGGTTGGCCCAGTACAGCCCTGGTAGGGTCATTGTGTTCACATCTGGATTATCTGTGTGCTTTTTGTGCTCAGCTGACCATTTTTTTCTGACCTGATCTCCAGCAGTCAGCTTGGTGGAGAACAGAACCGACACAGACTAGCTGTGTGCTTCATGCCAGTCTCCAAAACAACAATGCTCACGGCCACTTTTGTTTTCTAATCGTTTAAGGAGGACACCACAGACTTCACCACATCGCTTTTGCCCCACCCACATGCTCAGAGACGGCTACGTTCCTGAGAAGGCTGCGTGGACCAGAGTCACACACTTGTTTTACAATTACTGAATAACCCTTAATGGGGGCCATCCACCCCATACTCCTAGAGGACCCCCACAGGGTGCCCCTGAAAACACGGTCATGACCTCTCTCCAGACACACAAAACAATTGTGGATTGGTTGGGCAAAGATTCAAATATTGACCTTCCTCTCCAGTGCCTTGGATTAGAACTTTCCAAGGATCCCTCTATAGTTGCAACACATTTGCCGGTCCTCTCCTTGAAAGTGGAGTGTGCCACTCCACAGGCACCACCACTGATGTCTATGCAATGTTGCACAGGTGTGTCAACCAAGAAAGATCTACAGCATCCATACCCTTGAGGAACATCGGTATGAACCCCTGGAGCTCCACCACTGCATAGATGTTGAAATAACTTTGTGACGTCTGCTCCAGAGACTGAATGATTCATCCTAAGTTTCCTCGGCTTTAGTTTCCTCACTGGAATACGCGTTAGTGAGATTGAGGAGCTCCTCAATGTATTCTTTCCACCGCCCGATCATTTCCTCAGTTGACGTTAGAAGCCCTCCATCCTGTGGATCCACTTTAAAACAGCCTGGCCATCACCTTGCAGGGTGAAAGTTACAAATTTGCCTTTGATTGACTCAAGAAAGCGAGGAGCCATGGTGCTTGTCTGTCTTTTGATGAGAGGTCATTCCACATCATCGAGCTAGGACAGAAAAGGCATCTCCTCCTTGCAATTACAGCTAATGTCTTGACCCTGTTCTGCTGACCGTAATGGGTGAGATGAAGCATACTGTTGGATCATATCAGCTAAATATTGTGGGACAATACCATTCAGAGCCTTGAAGAAACAAGATAATATTAAAACTAAATCTGTAAGTTACACTCAGTCAGTAAAGGGAAGCTAAAATGGGAGTAATGTACGCTCTCTTCCTGGTTCCAGTCAACCATCTTGCAGCAGAATTTTGAACCAATTGAAGTTTTGCGATGGCAGTCTGCTTGTGTTGAGTTACAATAGTCCAGCCTGGATCCTATAAATGTGTGAATCACAATATCCAGGTTATTTCCACATGAAGGAAACAGCTTTATTTTAGCTAAGCGGTGCAGATGGGAGAAACATGATCTAACTGTCCAATTCACCTGGCTGACCCACATCCAGTTTCACTCCCAGATTAGTCACCGCTGCTTTCTCAAATGTGGCTAGCGTGTGACACCCCATCTAGAACTACACTTTCAAATTTCCTTTATTTTGTAAAAAATAATTGTCAGCCAGTCAGGTTTTAATGTCCAATAGCAGTTGGATGGAGCCAAAAGTATGATGCCCCACTGGAAAGTAAATCTGTTAATCATCAGCGTACAGGTGGAACTTGACGTGATGTTTACCAAACGGGGCATCTAACAGCAGCAGATAGTGGTAAAAGAGCAGGGGGGCTAAAATGAACCCTTGTGGCACTCCCAGGGGACATTGTCCATCCTGACCCTGAAGCTCCTGCCAGTGAAATAAGACCTTGCCCATTTTTGGGCTGACCCTGTAATGCCCATCCACAGATCCTCACAGTGCATCTAGGGTTCTCCAGGTGAGTTAGAGCTCAGTGTACGAGGTAGATGATGGTATCAGAACAGGGTAGGAGTGGGGGCAGGGGGGGTGTAGGATGGGATCCTCTGTGAAAGAAATATTTTCTTTACTCTTTAAGTAAATTATTAGACCAACAAAATGACATCAGCACAAAAAAGGACATTTCTGAATGAAACAATCAAAGAAGTTCTCCAATTTTTATGTTGTAACTGTCATGTTCTGTGTCCTCTTGGTCCCCAGCCCCCTCCTGTTTGTCCTCTGCGTTCTCCTCATGTGTCTCCTGGTGTTTCCCAGCTTCTCAGTTCTCCCCTAGTCACCCCTCTGTAGTTTTATTTTCTATAGGTTCAGCTTTTCATTTTCTTAGTTCCCTTTAGTGTTTGTGTCCTTCCCCACTTGTTAAATAGTCTCCCTTACTCCTCTTGTCATTAGTTGTTTATCTTTGCTCTTAGTTTCTGGGTTTTGTTATTTAGTGTTTTTATAGGTTATGTTATCTTCCCCTCTGCTTGGTTTTTCCTTCCCATTTAGTTAATTGATCACACCTGTCACCTGTTCCCCTGATTGCTTCCCTCTGTGTTAAAAGCCTGTCTTGTCCTTCAGTGTTTGTTGGGTCATTGTCGTATGTGTCTGCGTTGTTCGTGCCACTCTCGAGTTTCTCTGAGTCTGTGCTCATGTGTGAGGGTTTATTTGGTTTTGAGCATTCAGTGAGTTTATGAGATTTAATCTTATTTTTTGTGCTTTGGATTTTGGCGCATCCTCCTTTAATAAAATAATTGTTTTCTTTAAACTACTCCTGCCTTGAGTCGTTCTGGTGTTCTGCGTTTTTGGGTTCAACCTCCTACACTCAACGGTAACATTTGGTAAAATCAACCAGACACAAGCCTGACTGAGGTGTTAACAAAAGAAGAAAAACAACAGCAGACACTCATCTTGAAAAGGTTATTTGAAAAGTTAAAAGAGAAAAAAAATGGAAATTTAAAAACATGACTGACGTTCAAAGCCAGATGACGGCATGAAAAGCTTACAGGAGATCTTGTAGATAGAGAAACGATAATTTACAAACTCATCATAAAACGATCTGCTGAGCTCATTTTCAGTGTCACCTGTGAGCGTACACTTCCGGTATCAAACGCTGACTCTCACATCCTGAGAACAAAATAAGGATGAATTAAGTGACTTGTTTGTTGTCTAGTACCGTGTATTTAATACAGAGTACTAGTATGTTTCAGTCACTGAGTAATTGCCCTTATTCAGTGTATTTTTACACTACGCTGGTTCATCATTATGACTCACCAAGACATTCTTCAGAAAACACACATGCCTTATTACCATAAACTATACCCAGCACATGGAAAATGATCTTTTAGAGTTTCACTGTCATTAAAAATTTCAGACTGTGTCACTAATGTTCAGGAAACAATTATCTGGAAGTTTTTGAAGATGAGTAAAAGAAAAATCCCATTTTTTTTTTCACGTTACTGCGAACGACTCAGGGGGGAAATAGAAAAGGAAAGCTCCAGGACTTTTCTCCAGACGTTTTGGCAGGTTGTGGTTAAATCATGTTGACTTCACGTCTAATTAACCGAAAATGGGACACACTTACTGTGCTGTGAAAAGGATTTTACCCCCTTAAATATTTGTTCAGTTTCAAAATGCTTTTTCAGAGACAGTTTTATTTTTTATGGAAAGAATTATTCGTTCTGACTGTATTGGAATAATTAATGATGTCATTATCTGCTGGTCTTTGTTGGGCAAGTTGAGTTTTTCCCTCAGCCGAGGTCAGATCATGCACTCTGCACACATGCTTGTCATCAGTTATCAGCTCACATTTGCTGACTGATAAAACTAAAGGCTCACTTGTGCCTAAAACATCTCGATGCTTCCCAAGACCTGTGGTAAAATATTCTGTGTAAAGGAGCAAAAAGTGGTTCACAGAACTGTAAAGTAGACTATCTGCTGTAAATCAGCGGTGTTCAACCTTGGTCCTCAAAGGCCACCATCCTGTTTATTTTAGAGGTTTCTCCACTTCAACACAGATCAGTGATAAACAGGCTTCTGCAGGTACTGATGAGCTGCTGATCAGGTGATTCAACCACAAGGAAGCCACTTAAAACATGCAGAAGGGTGGACCTCCAGGACCAGGACTGGGCACGCCTGAACCAGATAAGAATCTTTATTGAGTTAATTACAGTTTTTCTCAATTGTTTACACACATTTTCTGAAAGCATGCCCCATATTTTCAGAACTCTACACACAAATCCAGAAAATACACACACAGTGGGCAAAACCCCTCACTTAACCTGCAAAATTAAACTTCACATTCAAAACAATGTTATTTCTCCTCAAAATGTGATTTTGTTGTCTAATGACACACACAAACCATCGTATGAGTAGACATTTATAAGAACCAGCAGAACACTCATGTGCTCAGTGTTAAACACCATGATGAATGGAAAACACTTCTTCTCCATTCATCATAATGACGTAAGCCTTTTTGGTTCAGTGTTACACCTACTACAGACAGTATATACATGCATGTGTTGTTATTTCAGAATATTGTTTTTACACTCTGAACACACAAATACATGGTAGAAATTATTTTATTTTTCTCACAAAACATTGTACACAATGTTCATCCCATTCCCAACCAACACAAAGTTGCACACATAAACTACCCACAACAGAAGAATTTACAGTTACAGTAAAGCAATAAAACTTATGCTGCATCCTCTCTTCTGTTGTGGTCTGGCCACAGCGCCTCATCCACGTCACAAGCAATGTTGTCCCTGGCCAAGCAGCGGGGGAAATATCTCCTAGCATGGCGATTCCAGCCATGAAAAGAATCAGCTGCTATATCTCCACATGCGTCCTCCATAGCTTGGAGAAGAGGTATACGGGTTTGTGGCTGTCGGCCATACACCTTCCATCTCCATGCAGAAAAAAAATCCTCAATGGGACTGAGGAATGGAGAATATGGAAGGAGATAAACAACTTAAAAGCGTGGGTGGCCAGTGAACCAGTTATGAACCACATGTGGAAACTTACACTGTCTTGAATGACAACGTACCTGGGCTGTTCTGGACCATCTACCTGGTCTGGTGGAATGAATGTGTTGTGTAGGGTGTCCAGGAATGTGATCAGATGGGCGGAGTTGTAGGGGCCAAGGGTAGCATGGTGATGGATGATGCCATGGTAGCCAAGCGCTGCACACATTGTGATGTTCCCTCCGCGCTGGCCAGGGACTTCAACAATGGCATGCTGGCTAATGATATTCCTTCCCCTCTTTCGTCGTTTTGTGAGGTTGAATCCAACCTCATCAATGAAGATGAACTGGTGTTCCTCTGCAGCTGCCTCTAGCTCAAGGACTCTCTGAAACACACATGACAATATCAGAAATAAACGTGGAGTGGTCACTAGTGTGAAGCACAGTCATTATGATTACAATATTGAAATATGGATCATTTACTGTACACAGTGTTGAGTGAATGCATCAATTGCGGGACTCACTTGACTCTCATAGTTATATGGCAATTCTTTGACTCTTTCTGAGTTTCCTTCAAATTGCACCCTGTTGACCTGTGGTTCGGATCTCATCAGAGATTACGGTCCTTGGTCTTCCTCTTCCTTTTCCTCGTCCTCATCCTCCCCATCCTCCTCCTCTGACTCTCACTCCTCTGGCTCTTTCCAAAGTTGGCATCCATTGCTCCAACACAGAAGAGCTCACCTGTTGCCCTTTTATGCTAAAGTTCTGTTTGCTGATTGTAAAACTGTGTGGCGGGTGTTTGCCCGTGTGATGAGTCAGTGTGCACATTTGAATAGCTGTGTGTTCCTTGTGAGAACAAGATAGTTCCTGTATGAAAATTGTGCCAACAGCAGAGAACTGTGTGTAGTGTTTTGAGAAAAGTGTGTTTTAGATTTGAAATTTGAGTGCAAAGCAGGAATTGTGCTTGTAGTTTCGCAAAATTGGTTGGGGGTGGGGGGGGGGGGGTGGGGGGGGGGTGGGGGGGGGGGTTACTTGGTTACATGTTGTGGTAATTTTGTCTCAAGTACCAGAAAATGTGTGTAACCAATTGGGAAAAACTGTAAAACTGTTCTCCTCTCTCTGTGACTAAAGTGACCAATTAATCACTGCAATGTTACTTTAGTTCATCTTCCAGTGAATCAATGAGGAAAAGGACAAAGATGAGTCAATCCAGACATAAAATTCACTCTAGGTACCTAAAAAAATCTGTTTAACTGTGTAAAACAGTTCATTTTACTTGAATAAGCTTTTATATGATGCAGACTTCATCTTTTAACATCAAAAGCTTTTTTAATGACTTTGATCTGTGTTTTCTGCTTTGGTTAGGATAGGGAAGCTGACCTTTAACCGCCCACGCACTTGAGCTCTATATAAACTAGAAGAATCTGCTTTGATTATCAAAGCTTCTTTGACTGAAGGGAAGACATCATGATGATGGTGAGAAGTCAACAGAAATAATTAAATTTTTGAGATTAATAGAATTTTAGTTGAATTGAAGTTTCATGATTCTAACATATATTCAACCCATACAGCTAAGATCACTTCTGTCAGCTGGTGTCAGTTTAGGAGGTTTTTAAACTGTATTTTCAGATTTATTTGTGCTTCTGAAGGTGAAAGTTGGGTTTGGTAAGAAAAAAAAACTATCAAGATAGTGGAGTTCTTAGAGGAAATGTCTTTGCTTTCCATGTGAAGTGGAATAAATGTGTTTTTAAAGGTAGATTCCACAAAAAACAAAACTTGGAAATACACATTTATGATCTCTAGAGGTTAAAGGGTTAGCTCATCATTCTCTGTTGCTCCATTCAGCTAGCTCTGGCTCTTCTGTTCCTGCTCTCTGCCGTTGCCACAGCAACAGATCCGGCTACTACCTATAGCCACCAAGACCCAACCACAGGTGAAACCTTATTATGTGGCAGTTGTCAACCCGGCACTCATCGGGTTGCCCACTGCACCGCTACCACGCCCACGCAGTGCGCCCCATGCAGAGAAAACCACTTCACTGCGTTGTGGAACTACCTGCCCAGGTGTCTGTACTGCAACCACATATGCATTCAGAACCAGGAAGTGGAGACCGAGTGCTCCCCGGTCAGCAACAGGGTCTGTCGGTGCAAACCGGGCTACTACCTGATGGATGACTTCTGCGACAAACACTCAGAATGTGGCCTTGGATATGGAGTCCAAACTGCAGGTACCAATGGAAAGATAAAAGCCTGAAAAGGAAGTGTTTCCTGACCAACGGTTGCTCACTAAATCACGTTTGTGACTGTTGTCCTGTCCAGGTACTCATCAGAAGGACACAGTTTGTGAAAAGTGCCCCAGTGGTTATTTCTCTAACTCATCCTCTCAGCTGGATTCATGCATGAAACATCAGGAGTGTGGTAACGGTCAGCTGGTCCTTCTCGCCGGATCAGCGTACCACGACACTGTGTGTGGAGCCTGTGAAGATTTTGCAAACGGAGGTGTGTAAAAATGTCACTTGTTTGATTTAAGTATGTATAACTGTTCATTTTAAGTAAGTAAAATGAAAAACTTTAAAGTAAATGGATGTTACATAATCTCTTCTCAGGTGAGACTCTCAGGACTTTCTTCTCAGCTTTCTTTAGTGGATGGATGCCAAAAAGAGATCTGAAACATTTTGTTAACAGGTGAGCACACACTTCCCTCTTTACTGTTAATTTCCATCTTCTTCTTTAAGCTTTGTGCATGAACAACCCATAATGTCCCCCCAAACAGGGTAATCCACAAGTCAGAAGAAAACAAGTCTGCTTCGAGGCAGAGGGGTTTTCTGGTGGATCAGATCCGAGCCTGGCTGGCCCAGGCTTCACCGGTGCAGATGAAGGTGCTGCCCAAAGCTCTGAAGGATTCTCATCTGGGCTCCATGGCAGATAAACTAGAGGAAAGACTCGGTGAAATAAGGCAGCAGAATCCCACCTGCAGCATGTAAAGATGCAAACGTCCATTAAAAAGTTTAGCTTTTGACCTCCTTGCAGGATGGTGTGATAGTTCTCATCCCTTAGCAAAGCTCCTTTATATTTTTAGAGTTTAAAGTTAGCTTTTATCAACAGGCAAATATATTTCTTACAAGTTAAAAATTATGTCTGTCTTTTTATAGTATTGTAAGAGTATTGTAACAGTATTATAACAGTACTGTAACAATATTTTAACTATATTACAACAGTATTGTAAAGTTATTTTAATGGTATTGTAACAATATTTTAACAATATTACAACAGTATTGTAACAGTATTTAACAATATTACAACAATATTGTAAAAGTACTTTAACAGTATTTTAACAATAGTACAACAGTATTGTAACAGTATTTTACCAATATTACCACAGTATTGTAACAGTACTGTAACAGTATTTTACCAATATTACCACAGTATTGTAACAGTACTGTAACAGTATTTTAACAGTATTGTAACAATAGTTTAACAATATTACAACTGTATTGTTAAAGTATTTTAACAGTATTGTAACAGTATTGCAACAATATTTAACTATATTGCAACAGTATTGTCACAGTATTCTAACAGTACTGTAACAATACTTTAACAATAGTGCAACAGTATTGTAACGGTATTGTAACAATATTTTAACAATAGTGCAACAGTATTGTAATGGTATTGTAACAGTTTTGTGACAGTATTGTAACAATATTTTAACAATATTGTAACAGTATTCTTAATGATGGCCACTGAAGCATTGCTGAGAACAAGGATTTTGATATATTTTACACAAGACTGGAGTGAAGTGCTTGCCCCGTAATCGAAAGGTTGTAGGTTCGAGCCTCGCTCAGTCTGTTGCGTCGTTGTGTCCTTGGGCAAGACGCTTAACCCACCTTGCCTGCTGGTGGTGGTTGGAGGGACCGGTGGCGCCTGTGCTCGTCAGCCTCGTCTCTGTCAGTGCGCCCCTGGGCAGCTGTGGTTATCGTAGCTCATCCCCACCAGTGTATGAATGTGTGTGTGAATGTGTGTGTGAATGGGTGAATGACTGATTGTGTTGTAAAGCACCTTGGGGGGTTTCAGGACTCTAGAAGGTGCTAAATACAGTCCATTTACCATTTACCATTTACCAAGACTGAATATATATTTGTATATTTTGATGGATACGTTCTACATTATTTGTTTTTTTTAATCTTTTTGTAATATTTGTATGTTTAATTTAGGTAGAGATGACTGACATTTTGCTAAATGTTTTGATATTAAGCAAAACCATTATGTTTCGTTACAACAAAATAAAATTCTAATTGAAACACACTAGATTCCAAGGTGTCATTTGGATAAATACCCACAAGGTGGCACTGTCCCCCTATGTTCTCTGCTCTATCTGTCTCTCTCTCTCCATACCTTTGACTGGTGCTTTTATTGTTAGCATGTAACATGATTCTTGGACACCTAGCCTCCCCAGCATTCCCAGTTAGATGAGAGAGGAACTTTCTCCATCTGGCTCTGTGGACAGTGTCCCCTGCCTCTGACCCGTGCTTGCTGGAGATAGACATCAGTTCCCTGCAAACCTCCTGAGGAAAGTTTTTATGATGTTTCTAACAGTAGAGAATAATAAATGAGTAATCGAGTATCCTCCTTCCTATAATCTCCTAACACTTTGTGTCTTGGTTTATTTTCTATGCTGGTGTCATACAATAGTTTCCCCTAATAACTAAGTCTTTTCTACAGAAGATTAATTTTTCAAGTTGTTTTACTTCCCTTTACCAATTAGAAATCAATGTCATTCTCATGTCTGAGCTGTGCTGAAAGGAAAACTATCACTTGTCCTAATTTAATGTCCTCTGGGCTTTTTCTTTGTACAAATTGTTGCATTTGGTGCCCTGACAACACAAATCTTTAAGTCCTATTATTAAGGCCACACCTTGCTACGTGGTCAACTTAGTGTCTACACACATTAGCACATACCAAGATCAAAAATGTCCCTTGTTTAGTTTTTAAGTTCATCATCTTAGCAACTGCCTTTCTGGTGTTTTTAGCTGGATTGCCGATGCATCACCTGCTATCCTTAACCTTTACAGTCCCTGTGACACAAGGTGATAGCACAAACATTCCTACTAGGTTTGACCTAACAAGATGAGAAGTCACACACAGTAACTTTATTGTCACTCAGTATGTACTTGGACTAGCTAGCTTACTAGGTTATAACTCTAACATCCAAAGCTAATTTGTCCAAGACTTGAATAGCCATGTAGACTAGAGTTATATCAAGGCACTTCACACAGTAAACATTCCAATACATGTCAGTTCATTTAGCCAATCAGTTAAAGGTTTCCTGTATAAGGAACCCAGCAGGTTGCATCGAGTCACTGACTAGTGTCAGAGTCTTTACAGCAATCCTCATACTAAGCAAGCATGCAGCGACAGTGGAGAGGAAAACTCCCTTTTAACAGGAAGAAACCTCCAGAGGATCCTGACTCAGTATAAGCAGCCATCCGCCATGACTCACTGGGGATGGAGAAGACAGAGCAGACACACACACACACACACACACACACACACACACACACACACACACACACACACACACACACACACACACAACATATATGCCAAGTAGTGTTTCTATGGTTACATTGTGATTTCTTAGTATATTAATCCTAGTGAATCTACAATTAAATGGGTAAACTAGTAGTAGCCCATTCAGTGTCAAAGAGAGTAAAGTGTAATTATCAGGAGAGGGAGAATATTTAAGTGGTTAGCAACACTGTTCAAGCTGATGGGCCCCTCCATGAAGCCACCACAGCTCAGCAGAACATCATTGTAGCTTCTTCTGGGGAGAAAAACACTTAGAGAGAAAATAAAGTTAACAGCTGAAATAACAGGAAATAATACAGTTAAAGAGCAGATTGTAGAAGAAAGTAGTCGAGTGTGGAAAGTGGTCAGTGTGTCCTCCAGCAGTCTAAGCCTAAGCAGCATAACTACAGAGATAACTCTGGGTAACCTAGCCTTTTAGATGTAGGCATGTTGGAGGCAGGGCAAGGGAGAGCCGTCTTTACCGACTGTACACTCCACCTCCCTCTACTCCCCCACTTGCCCAGATCTAGGCTAACATCAGATTTTAACCATAGGCTGGCTCTATCAAATAAATCAAATAAATATCAAATAAAAATATTTTAAGCCTAGTCTTAAAAGTAGACAAGGTGTCTGCCTCACGGTCTAAAGCTGGGAGCTGGTTCCACAAGAGAGGAGTGTTGATGTATACATTTGTTCATACTTGACTCTATAGTTGACTAGACCCTAATAATGTTTTGGCTCCACTGTATTAAAATGTAAAGACTGCTTGTTAATGACTCATTGTCGTGGCGATTCATAAGATTTTTTAAATCCAAATAGATTGATGGAATTCAGTTTTACATGTTCACACATTTGAGTTCTCAGAATTATTATTTGTTACCAAATAAAAAAGAAATGTGCAAAATGTGTATTGAAACCTCTGTAAATCTCAAAATAGCAGAGAAGGTTGTCAGCAGGTCAGGACGCCTTGACCTCTGACCCCTGTGTCTACAACTGCTAGGTCAAATCAATAAGGCCTCCATTAGGTCCTGTGATATTCCTATTGGGAGTTAAATCCAATTTGTGGATTATAGTGGGGATTTAAAAGTAATTATAGACCAACAGAAGTCTGTAGTTTGTCATTCATTTCAAACAGAATCATTCTATTAGCATCAGGGTTGTTGAATACTGTAGAATGTGTATCAGAGTGTGTGTAGTAAAGTGAATACTATAGAGTGTGTATCAGAGTGTGTGTAGTAAAGTGAATACTATAGAGTGTGTATCAGAGTGTGTACAGTAAAGTGAATACTATAGAGTGTGTATCAGAGTGTGTATTTTAAAGTGAATACTGTAGAGTGTGTATCAGAGTGTGTACAGTAAAGTGAATACTATAGAGTGTATCAGAGTGTGTGTAGTAAAGTGAATACTATAGTGTCTCAGAGTGTGTATAGTTAAGTGAATACTATAGAGTGGGTCAGAGTCTTCGTCTTCGTCTTCCTCCGCTTATCCGGGTCCAGGTCGCGGGGGCAGCATCCCAATTAGGGAGCTCCAGGCCGTCCTCTCCCTGGCCTTGTCCACCAGCTCCTCCGGTAGGACCCCAAGGCGTTCCCGGACCATATTGGAGATGTAACCTCTCCAACGTGTCCTGGGTCGACCCGGGGGCCTTCTGCCGGCAGGACATGCCCGAAACACCTCCCCGGGGAGGCGTCCAGGAGGCATCCTGGCCAGATGCCCAAACCACCTCAACTGGCTCCTTTCGATCCGGAGGAGCAGCGGTTCTACTCCGAGTCCCTCCCGAATGTCCGATCATCTATCTAGGTGGGGAGCTGAGCATGCGCTGACGGCCGATCACCGGACACAGCAGCGTTTGAAGCTGATGGCAGCTCGTTAGCAAACATTCACAAACAATTCAGATGCATTTTTGCCTAATTTAAAAACTGACAACGCAAAAAAAATAATCTGGTAAGTATAACTCGCTCAATCTGGAGGTAAGTGAAGAAAATTTAGAAAGTTTACAGAACTTTATTGACGGAGTTTTCGAGTTATTTGTTATGGGTCCGAAGAAATCAGCGGGTGAACCTGAAACACCTGGGACGAAGCGGAGCCGCCCTCAGGACTCGCCTGAGGCCTCATCTCCCCGGAAGGACATATTGGAATTATTAGAATCCATAGATAAACGGCTTCTGGGATTTGAGGGGCGTCTTCATCTGCTTGAGGTTCTGCACCAGGAGTTTCAGAACCTCCGCCAGTCCCTGGAATTCAGCCAGGAGCAGGTGGAGCGGCTCGCTGCTGAGAACGCGTCTCTGCGGGAGTCCGTTTCTTCCCTGGAGGAGGGAATGACGCGGATCACCCAGGACAACAAAACTCTGAAGGAGACGGTTTTGGACCTTCAGGCCCGTAGCATGAGGGATAATTTGGTGTTTGCAGGTCTGTCGGAGGAGGTGGGAGGGGCCGAGGACTGCGAACGCACTGTTAAACACTTTCTCCAGACCCAAATGAAGATACCCGAAGAAACGGTAAAAAACATCACCTTCGACCGAGTACATCGCCTTGGAGCTAAAAGAGGGGACAGCAGACGACCTCGTCCCATCGTGGCTAAATTTGAACATTTTAAGCAGAAGGATCTGGTTAAAAGTCACGGAAGAGAGCTCAAAGGCAAAGACTTCAGCGTTAATGACCAGTTTCCTAAGGAAATCCTGGATCGGCGCAGAGTTCTCTTTCCGCTGCGTAAAAAGTTTATCCAAGATGGGAAGAGAGCTGTCATCTCAGTGGATAAGCTTTATGTGGATAATAAACTTTACAAGGAGCGAGGAGTGACAGACTGGCTGTATTAGCCCAACATCAGGTCAGACCTTTATTTTTCTTATCAGATTCACTGGGTTTGAGCACGTCAGTAATAAACAGCTGCTAGATCCGTGTTTTAGATGATGAGTTCACCTGTTCATCATCACCTCACACCCCATCACCTTTTCTTTTTAGTTCTTTCTTCTTTTTTAACCTGTTTCTGTATTTTCCTTTCCTCTTTTTATCTGCTTCTTTACACCTGTATGGCACAACCACACAACTTTCCAACACTGCGTCAGACTCCACACACACACACACACACGCACACGCACGCACACACACAGACACACACATGCACACACAGACCCACACACACACACACACAGGAACACGCACACACACACACACACACACACACACACACACACATGGATATATTTAAGTCACAACACAATATCATAATTTATGCGTCAAATAATACAACCACAAACACTGTTGTATCCTTATTATTATTTACTTTTCTGTTATTTATTAACATACTATTTTATACATTTAGATACTTATTCCATCTTATTCACATGAAGGCGTCATATTTTAGCTACTCACACACACATCTATGGGTGCACTAAGATTTGTCTCATGGAACGTACATGGAACTGGCTCAAGAGATAAAAGATTAAAGATTTTTGATCAGTTAAAAAGAATGCAAGCAGACGTAATATTATTACAGGAGACTCATAGATCTGCCACATCGGCAGATGAACTTAAAACACCTGAGTTTCCCAGCATGTTCTCTGCCTGCTATAACTCTAGGCAAAGAGGGGTAGCTATTTTAATACACAAAAACATCAATTTCACAGTACTGGACACAGTTTCTGATCCAGAAGGTAGATTTATAATGTTAAAAATAACTATACAGAACCAACGCTTATGTATTGTGAACATATACTGTCCAAATATTGATGACCCTCCATTCTTTCATAATTTTTTCTCTGTACTCTCCGAACACTTGGACTGTCCACTTATACTTGGAGGTGATTTTAATCTTTGGATGCATTCCTTAGACAGGCTCAGTACAGCTGGGACTCGGCGCAATTGGCAATCCACTTATATAGTTAAACAGTACATGAGTGATTATGGGCTTTGTGATGCATGGCGATCTCTTCATCCTAACCGTAGAGAGTATACTTTTTTCTCACACGTCCATCACTCTCATTCACGTTTGGATTATTTTCTAGTCAGCAGCTCATTGCTGGCTGACATTTCAGACACTGAGATACACCCTATTGTTGTCAGCGACCATGCTCCGGTTTCTTTAACTCTAGTAAACAAGAAAGCAATCCCACCAAGCAAAAACTGGAGGTTTAATACATCACTGCTTAAAGATGAAGGTTTTATAGAATTTTTTAAAAAGGAGTGGGCTTTATATTTAGAACATAATGACCTGCCTGGAACATCAGCATCTATTCTCTGGGAGGCAGGAAAGGCAGTGATGAGAGGTAAAATAATCTCTTTCTCATCACATAAGAAAAAAACAGAAAATAAACGTATCCAGGAGTTAGAAGAAATCATTAAGTCTTTAGAGACATCCACAGAAGAAGAGTCAATGAGCAAATTACGTAAAGCTAAATTAGAACTTCATGGAATTATTGACAAAAAAACACAATTTTTAGCACAAAGACTACGAATAGAAAACTTTGAACATAGTAATAAATCCGGTAAATTTCTGGCCAGCCAATTAAAAATTAATAAAGAGAAAACTACCATATCTGCTGTTAAAGACTCAACTGGGAATATAGTTTATGACCCTGAAAGAATAAACAACACTTTCAGAGACTTTTACCAAACTTTGTACTCACCACAGATAAACCCATCAGATGACGAGATCGATGAGTTCCTTGATAGGATAACACTTCCTAAATTAACAGACAGCCAAGTTGCAGTCCTGGACTCGCCACTAACATCAGCAGAGCTCCAGGAAGCCCTTAAATCCATGACTAATGGGAAAGCTCCAGGTCCAGACGGGTTCCCAGCAGAGTTCTACAAAGAATTCTGGACCATTTTAGCTCCAACATTTTTCAGAATGGTGAGGGAAATCGAAGAGAGCGGCAGATTACAGCCAAACATGAACTCAGCCAATATTAGTCTCTTGTTAAAACCAGGCAAAGACCCAGCATTTCCAACCAGCTATCGCCCAATTTCTCTTATTAATGTTGATCTCAAAATAATTTGTAAAGCCCTGGCAAAAAGATTAGAGAAGGTAACCCCCTTCTTAATACACCCTGACCAAACTGGTTTCATAAAGGGTAGACAGTCGTCCACTAATTCGCGTAGATTATTTAATTTGATAGATTTCTCTTACAGTAGAAACATAGAAACTAGTATATTATCTCTAGATGCAGAAAAGGCTTTTGATAGAGTTAACTGGAAGTTCTTATTTGCAACTTTACATAAATTTGGTTTTGGGAACTTCTTCATAAACTGGCTACAAACATTATACAGTTCGCCAATTGCACGTGTTAGGACGAACGACCAAATATCAGCTAGCTTCTGTCTTCAGAGGGGGACCAGGCAGGGATGCCCACTCTCCCCCTCACTGTTTGCTATCTTTATCGAACCACTAGCAGCAGCAATTAGGCAAACAACAGGTATTAAAGGGATAAAGTGTAATAAAATAGAACATAAGATCAGTCTTTATGCAGATGATGTTTTACTCTTCCTCCAGAATTCTCAATCGTCTCTGTCTCATTCAATAGAACTGATAAACTCTTTTTCAAAAGTTTCAGATTACTCTATAAACTGGTTAAAATCAACAGTTCTACCAATTAATTTCTCTTTTGTCAATTTACTTAATACTCAACTGGAGTCAGGTAATATCACATACCTGGGAATTAATGTCTCTCCCAAGTTAGCAGATCTAACCAAATTAAACTACATCCCACTTTTAAAGAAAGTGGAGGATGATCTTGCTAGATGGAAATCCTTACCAATATCACTGATGGGAAGAGTTGCTACAATTAAAATGATGGTCTTACCCAGAATAAATTACTTATTTTCAATGATCCCAAACAAACCACCAGCTGACTGGTTTAGATCTCTGGACTCCTCAATTACTAAATTCCTCTGGCAGGATAAACCTCCACGAATTAGCTTAAAAACGCTTCAGAAGAGCAAAGACAGAGGAGGACTGGATCTACCCAACTTTTATTATTATTTTTTAGCCAACAGGCTGCAATATATACCAAGATGGTTGCAAGATAACCCACTAGATGAGTCCTGGTTAGACATAGAACAGACAATTTGCAATACGATAGAGCTTTCAGACTTACCATTTATTAGCTCAAGCGTAAGAAAACATGAAGGCTTCAACAGTATTAGTATCAGCACTTCTCTGACAGCATGGTGGGAGTATCTTAAAATGACAGAGTCTTCACTAGTACCATGCAGACGCACACCTATCTGGAATAATCCTGATATTTTGCAAAATAATAAAATGATGAACCTTCTGGACTGGAAAAATAAAGGAATCCTATACCTGGAAAACATATATGAAGGATTGGACTTCATCCCATTTAATAGAATAGTCTCCCAATTTGGAATAGAAAAGAATAGCTTTTTAGAATACCACCAAATCAAATCTGTAGTCAAACAAAAATTTAAGCTCAATAAAATAGAATTACAAACCCCGCCAAGGGTTTTAGACTTCTGCAATCTCAAACCCCCTAAACTACTGTCTAAAGTATATAAGACACTGTCCAAAATAGACGATAGAATAGCAATCCCTATTGAAAAATGGGAGGTGGATCTATCAGTCAGCTTTGACCAGAACTTCTGGTCCCAAACTTGTTTAAAAACTTTTAAAATGATCAGACACCCCAATTTACAATTAATTCAGTACAAAGTTCTACACAGAGTACACTATACAGGTCATCGGATGTTCAAGATGGGGTTTGTGTCGTCTGACATCTGTACACACTGCACAAACAACATTCCTGACAATTACGTTCATGCACTGTGGTCCTGTCCACCTGTCCAGGAATTTTGGGGTAGAGTATGTGAAGACCTGTCAAAGTCTCTGAAATGTCATATCCCAATCACCCCCTCTCTTTGTTTACTGGGAAACCTGGATGATGTCCCGATTGAAAAATCTTTGGTTCACGTGGTTCTGACTGCCATATGCATCGCTAAGAAAACTATCCTCTTGAATTGGAAAAATAGAGAAAATCTCTGCATTAACCAGTATAGAAATCTTTTGTTAGATCATATTGCACTTGATTTAGCCTCTGCTTCCACTTCAAATAAATCTCTCTGGGCTCCTTTGATCGGTTCCATCACATAGCGGTGATGGGGGGCCGTTGATGATGTCCTGCGGGATGGTGTGGGTGGGGGGGTGGAGGGTCTGAGTTTGGAGTATCTGGATGTTCCCTGGGGATGGGTTCACTGGGGATGTCTGGCACTGGGGGGCCGTTCCCCCCCTCTGGAGGTGCTTGGGTTGCCTCGGGGGGTGTACTGCTGGCGGTTGTGAGTGGAGCCCCTTGGAGGTCTTGGCGGCGGCCATGGGTCACTGCCTGGCGGCTGCATTGCCCCTGGGTGGGTCTGGGTGGGGGCCTGGGGGCTCGGGGTGTTGGGGTGGCCGGCCCCGTGTGGGGATCTGGGCTGGGCCTTGGGGGTCGGGTCCCTACATGTACGCTGCCGGGAAGAAGGCAGGAATACGCAGAAGTACCTGGCCCGGGTTCGGGGGCGTAGGGCAGGCCCTGGCTCCTCTGTTGTCCCATCACAGGGGAGGGGGAGGTCCAGGAGGGGGAGGACCCAACCTTACCTGGATGTCTTATGTCTTATATATTCTGGAAGTTGTGCAAATGCAGGGATGGGCATAGATATTCTGCTGGGGTGGGGCTGGGTCGGCTCCCTCGGGCTCTGTGGGGCTCTGTGATGCTGCTGCTTTGGGCCCTGGCAGGATGGGCTGGGGTCTCCATGCCCTGGGCGGCGGTATGACAACGGAGGTGCCTATTGGGGTCAGTGGGGGAGCTGGCTCCCTGGAGGGCTAAGCCCTACCAGCCATTCCTCCCCATCCCCGTTTATTTCTCTCCTCCTGCTCCCTCACATCATCACACAAACATGCACATAGGACCTTGGGGGGTGGACAAGTCGAGGAGTGCGGGTATGGACCCCATTTCCGCATTCCTGTGGCTTCCTGCCCCCCAATTTTATTTGCACCTTATGCACTTCCACCGACGACATTCCATGCAAACATACACTTAGGGCCTTGGGAGTGAGCACATTCAACGGCACTTGGCAGGGGGAGTTCTCAGCCTCCTCCCGAGTGCCGGTGCCCACTTCGAATTTTAAACTGCATTTAGACACCAAGGGCTGTGGGTGCAAGTAGGGTGGTGCAGTGGCATCAGCTGGCATAGGCCAGAAAATGCCCGCACTGCCCGCTCACCACAGCAATAGAATACACCTCATTAACACACAACACTATGTTGGAGCAGGTGGAGGGAGACCAGGGGGTCTTAGCACACCTCTGTTGTTGCTTGGCTGCCTGGGGCTGGAGACTAGGAGGGAGATCTGGCCGTCTGGTTGGGGTCTGGGGTGGTGGGTTGCTGTGCTCGGCGGTGGGCGGGGGAGCCTGCTCATCAGCACCCCAGCAGAAAGGGTCAAACTCTGGTAACCGGTGGTGGTTGTACCCCATGTGCAGCATTACCGGGACCAGAGTGAATAGGGTGTGTATGGGGAGCATGAATGGGTGTCCGGCGTGTATTTTTGTAAGTCTTTGGTTGTATGTGCATGTGTGAGCATGAGGGAGGGAGTGTGTGACTGTGTTTGTGTATGACTGTATATGTCAGGTGGGGTCTTTGACTCCTCCCTTCTCCTGGGACCTCCTTTGATGATATAGATCTTCGTCTCCCCTCCCCCCGTCACACCTGGTGTGGGTGTGATGCCTTGGTCTGCCTGAGTGTTCGTGGCTCCCGGGTCAGGGAGTTTAAGATTTTTGGCATCTGCCTGATCAATCCCGGTGGCGGCCTGGGGGGGTCTGGGTCCCTGGGCTCTGCTGGGTCCCCGGCGGGGGTGGTCGCCCCTGGGTCCCGGGTCGCTGGGTCCCGGACTCGGCCGGCTAGGGGGTGGGAGGCTGCGGGCAGGCCTGAGGACTTGCCGCTGATATCTCCAGGGGCTCTGCCGGCTGCTGGTTGTGGCCCCCCGGGGCGATCCTCTGTGCCTCTCGAGGGGGGCGGGGGCCTTTCTGGTTGCGGGCTCCTTGGGGTTCCTGTGTTCTGGGGCAGCGCCTGGATCTCTGGGACTTGGAGCTCCCCCCCGTCTCCTACGCGTCTTTGGGGGGCAGATCTGTGGTCCCTCACACTCTCTATTGGACGCTCCTATAGATAAACCTTACATAAACAAGCGCGTGTACACACACAGGTGCTCACATGGTGCTCTCATAAGTATGGGCTTGGGCACGTTCAACACATGTCTTAAGACTATGGTGGGCACTCAATGCACTGTGGTATATTATCGTGTGACTGTTTAGTTAAACAATGATTGATTATATATTTCTTCATCAAGTTGACGCAGTGATAGCTTGATTTTGTTATATTGGTGTTGTGTCCCATTTTTTGTTATGTTTTGCTTTTTTCTCGTCTCATTTTGCAGGTCTAGAAGCAGACTCTTGTTCATTATTGTTTATTTTTGTTGAATCCCCCCCCCACCTAACCCCCTCTCTCCCCACCTTTTCTCTTTTCCTTTCTCTTTCACCTCTGTCTCCGTGTCTGGTCGAAATTACAAAGCATTCAAAAACAATAACAATAAAGTTTTAAATATCAGGTGCGACATTAAAAGCAGACTCTTTGATGCTCCACCTGAGACATTAAAAGCAGATGCTCTGATGCTCCACCTGAGAGTAAAACTGTAAGGCTTGTTACCAGCATTCAGACATCAATTCTGCTTGCTTCACAGCCAGACAGGACACGTTAAAAAAAAAAAAAAAAAAAAAAAAAAAAAAAAAAAACTGGCTCCTTTCGATCCGGAGGAGCAGCGGTTCTACTCCGAGTCCCTCCCGAATGTCCGAGCTCCTCACCCTATCTCTAAGGCTGAGCCCGGCCACCCTACGGAGGAAACTCATTTCGGCCGCTTGTATCCGCGATCTCGTTCTTTCGGTCATTACCCAAAGCTCATGACCATAGGTGAGGATTGGGACGTAGATCGACCGGTAAATCGAGAGCCTGGCTTTCTGGCTCAGCTCCCTCTTCCCCACGACAGATCGGCTCAGCGTCCGCATCACTGCAGACGCCGAACCAATCCGCCTGTCGATCTCCCGATCCCTCCTACCCTCACTCGTGAACAAGACCCCGAGATACTTAAACTTCTCCACTTGAGGTAGGACCTCTCCCCCGACCCGGAGGTGGCAAGCCACCCTTTTCCGGTCGAGAACCATGGTCTCAGATTTGGAGGTGCTGATCCTCATCCCAGCCGCTTCACACTCGGCCGCGAACCTACCCAGCAAGAGCTGAAGGTCAGAGATGGATGAAGCTAGGAGGACCACATCATCCGCAAAAAGCAGAGATGAGATTCTCCTGCCACCAAACTCGACACACTCCACACCACGGCTGCGTCTAGAAATTCTGTCCATAAAAGTGATGAACAGAACCGGTGACAAAGGGCAGCCCTGGCGGAGTCCAACCCTCACTGGGAACAGGTCCGACTTACTACCGGCTATGCGGACCAAACTCACGCTCCTCTGGTAAAGGGACTGAATGGCCCTTAACAGAAAGCCACCCACCCCATACTCCTGGAGCATCCCCCACAGGGTGCCTGGGGACACGGTCATAAGCCTTCTCCAAATCCACAAAGCACATGTGGATTGGTTGGGCAAACTCCCATGCCCCCTCCATCACCCTTGCAAGGGTATAGAGCTGGTCCACAGTTCCACGGCCAGGACGAAAACCACATTGCTCCTCCTCTATCTGAGATTCAACTATCGATCGGACCCTCCTCTCCAGTACCTTGGCGTAGACCTTTCCAGGGAGGCTGAGGAGTGTGATCCCCCTATAGTTGGAACACACCCTCAGGTCACCCTTCTTAAAGATGGGGACCACCACCCCGGTCTGCCACTCCCTAGGAACTGCACCCGATGACCACGCAATGTTGTAGAGACGTGTCAACCATGACAGCCCTACAACATCCATAGCCTTGAGATACCCAGGACGAACCTCATCCGCCCCCGGGGCTCCGCCGCTGTATAGTTGTTTGACTACCTCAGCAACTTCTGCCCCCGAGATCGGACAGTCCATCCACAGGCCTCCCAGCTCTGGTTCCTCCTCGGAATGCGCATTGGTGGGATTGAGGAGCTCCTCAAAGTATTCCTTCCACCGTCCGACTATAGCCTCAGTTGACGTCAGCAGCTCCCCATCCCCACTGTAAACAGTGTGAGCGAGTTGCTGCCTTCCTCTCCTGAGGCGCCGGACAGTTTGCCAGAACCTCTTTGGAGCCGATCGATAGTGCGTCAGAGTGTGTATAGTAAAGTGAATACTATAGAGTGCGTCAGAGTGTGTGTAGTAAAGTGAATACTATAGAGTGCGTCAGTGTGTATAGTAAAGTGAATACTGTAGAATGTGTATCAGAGTGTGTATAGTAAAGTGAATACTATAGATTGTGTATTGTGTGTATTATTAAGTTGAGTTGTATTCAGTTATAGGTAATAGTAGCCTGCCATACCCCAGTTTAACCACTAGAGGTCCCTGTTTCCTCGTTGGTTTCCTCCCAGCCTGCTCATTAGTATCCGTCTGTCACTACCACCGCCACCGCCTCCTCCTGCCACGCCACGACGCCCAGGCATCGCATCGGTTCCCCGGCTGTGGCATCACCGTGCGGGGAGGGGCTCCGCTCCCTACTGTAATACCGACCGCTTTACGGTGGGACGGAAGCCACGGAGCGGAGGGAGGATGCCCGTTATTTCCGTTCTTTTCTTCATTTGACTCAATTTCAGCGAACTTCCAGCTTCTGTTTCATGCCTCAGCCTCCCTTTAAAGCCCCAGAACCCTGCTGCGTTTCACCCGAACCGAGATGCGTCCTGATACGCACGGAGACATTGTCCGGACCCCGCGGGGGGAGGAGAAGGAGGAGGAGGAGAGGAGCATGTAACCGGGAGAAACGCACCGGCGGCGGCGGCGGCACCACCTGTCACCGCCTCTTCTGTCGTTATCCTGCTCTGATTTAGCCCTTCCCTGATGTGTTGACGGAGTTTGTATTTTGTCGCAGTTTTGGATCTTATCTTCGGCAAAATGAGCGAAGAAGCGTCCCAGGTTCCCAAAGAGCTACTGGGTAAGATCAGAGCCACGCGTCCCGGCCGGCGTGCTGCTTCCACCAGCTTCATTTCATCTGTGGAAAAACATCCATGGATTTATTCTGGTGTTTTATAAAATAGATTATTGTTATATTTAAATTCGTTCTCGCAAGTTTCCTTTTTGTAACCTAAACATTTAAGATTTTAGGGGAACAGCTGAGGAGAATGAAGCTGCTCACATAGTGCGGACTTTGTTTAGGGTTAGGGTTAGATAAGTGGTTTATGTGTGACTGTCAGGACTATTTTCCCCCCAGAAACCCAGGATCTGCATGTTCTCATTGGCAGGCTTCTTATTCCATTACCGTGTTTCTGCTTCTGAGTCGCGCAGCTGTGGCTTTATTTAGGAAAGTAAATCAGTGACTGAAAACGTCAGTGTCACGTTGGCCAAAGCTGTCTCTCTTTATGTGGCACAGGCCAGGAGACAGGCCACTCAGGTTTGTCACAAAACAATGGTTGGTTATAGACATCACCCGATCAGGTGAGAAATGAATCAACCCCCCTTTCGTTTTTCTCCTGATGGTTGCGATGCGATTCCACTCAGAGCTGAGTAAGTTTCATTATAAGACGAAACATGCATGGTTTCCGATCATGTGGTGGTCAGTTTGAGATTTTACCTCTTTTAGACTCGCACAAAGAACATATGAAGCACATGTGACGAGACTGAGGTGATCATTGAAGTGAAACACGGTGGTGAATGTCCAGATGCAATCACCAGCCACTTTTATTAGGTACACCTAGCTAGTACTGCTGGGTCAGACACCCTTTTGTCTTCATAGTTCCACTGCATCCTGAAAGTTCTGGACTGGACTGCGATGTGGCGACTGGAGTCCAGGGAACACATGGTCATATAGGAACCAGTTAGATGATCTGATCTCTGTGAAATTGTGTCATCCTGCTGGAAGTGTCATCAGAAGGTGGGTCCATGTGGTCATAAAGGGATGGTCATGATCATCAACAATACTCAGTGAGGCTTGGGTGGTATAAGGGACACCTAAACCACTACAGCAGCAGCAGCCTGAAGCGTTGATACAAGGCAGGACGGATCCATGATTTCATATTGGTGCCACTATAATCTGACCCGACCATCTGCATGGTGCAGATCCAGACTCGGGATCAGGAAAGGTTTTTCCTGTTTCATCTGGTGAATTAGAACGTCCGTTTCTTATTCTTCGCTGGCAGGAGAGACACTTGGTGTGGTCTTCTGCTGCTGGAGTCCATCTGCTCCATGCTGGGTTCAGAGATGCTGTTCTGCAGACCTACGCTGCTGTTGTTGTCATATCATCTAGAACCGGTCTGACCAGTCTCCTTTGACCTCTCCACTTCTAGACTCATAATGCAGAGCTGCTTCCATGTGATTGGCTATTTTTGTTAACCAGTTGAATAGATGTGGCTAATAAAGTGGACAGTGGTTTAATATGGTCAATCCATTGGTTGCTTGTGTTGAATGTAAGCATCTCGTCCCACTGGGTTCTTTCCCAGTGCTTGTTGCCTTGCTGGACCAGTTCTACACACTTAACATAAGACATCGAGTACATCTTGAGCTATTGTCTGGAGAAGTAAAGCCAGCCATTGTTGGGCACATTTGCTGCTGCATGTGATTCTGCATCATGTATGATTCCACTTGGCATTCAGCACGTAGGGGAAATGCCATCACGATGGCACCGACACAACTAAATCTGTCTCTGACCGCTAAGAGCTTAGTTTGAGATTTTCCTCTCATACACTGATGAGCAGCATTTTATTGTTTACCTCATAAGAGCCTCCATTCGACCGAAGGAGAGTGTTTAAGCATCAGGAGCTCGGTAACTTGGTGCACACTCTAAATGAGAAACAAGTCAAACTATTTTTGGTCTCTGGAAAACAATTTTTTTAAGATGAGAGAAATAAGAATGGGGGCTCGGGTCAACAGACAGGGAAAGCTGCACACTTGAACGGTTTACAGCTTCATGCTGCGTTCGAGAAAACGGGGATTCAGTTGCATCGTCTGAACAGTGATGAAACAGTTTTATCTCCGTGTGCAGAGCCTTTTCTACATGCCTTTCCCTCAGGGTGGTGCATCTGCGTATGCCTGCCTGAAAGCAGGCTTCTGCTGTGAGAGATACGTGCTGAAGTAACAGCATCAGAAGAAAATGTATGGCGTTTAAAGCGTGCCACAACCCCTGCACGCGCATTGGGTCCACAGCGCGTGTGTGAACGGGACTCGCGAGCGAAAATATACATGGCAGCGCGCGCGTGAACGGGACTCGCGAGCGAAAATATACATGGCGAGAGGTCATTTGTGCACTGAGAGGGAGCAAACTGTGTCTGTGAGCGCACAAGGATGTGCACAAGTGACAAACCTGCGTGCGCGCGTTGCCAACGAGCACACGGCAGAGGAAAACGTGCGCGCGCGGCAGCCTCTCTGCGCGCGCGGCAGCCTCTCTGCGCGCTCGGTTTCTAATTCCGCTCGCTCGGCTGTGAGGGCTTTTGGCACTCTGGAGGCGTGGCCTGTGGCAGATCTTCCCTGTCCTCTGATTGGTTAGTTTACCCCGCACTTTACTCTCTACCTATCTATATAAAAAAAATCTGAGATTCAGCAGTTGCTGTCATAGCTCACCTGGGAGAGCGGGTGACTCTCACTCTGGAGGATCCAGGTTCGAGTCCGGCCAAGGAACATAGAGTTGATGTCATATTATTCTTTCCTAATTCCTGTGATATTATTTTACAGTTGTGACCGTTCAACTGTCATTAAACGTCCGAATGTTTGCTGGGCAGTGTTTTAAAAAGTGCACATAAGCTAGATGGTTTTTACCAGGTAAAAATAGACTTGTGGGTGTAGGTATGTTCAACTTTAAAAAGTTCTTGCCTCATTAATGTATTGTTTATTTTTTTCAGCATTTAATTGACAAATTATCCTTTCAAATAATTAATTGATGAGTTACATAATTGTCCATTTAGAATTGTTGAATGGACTGAGTCAAGTTTGGTGCACTTTATATATTTCAAAACATGTTTTTTTATTTTAATTATGCATATAAATAATTTTAATGTTAATTTATTGAAATATTTCAATTTTTTCATTACCTCACCCTTGTTTTGACAAAAACAAGACCTTGCTGGATAATATCACGGAGAAACTATTTGTTCACAGTACATGGCTCAGTGAGGATCTGTGTACCAAAGGAGGAGATACTCAGAAATCTGTCTGCAGATTGTTACAACCCAGACTGGAAGTGGTGGGCTGTAATAAGAAAGGAGACCAAACAGAGGAGTGTGGGGTTCAACAACTGATTTATTTAACCAAAGTAAGGATTTACTAAAGCAAGTTAGTGAACAGAAAATGGCCAGTGAGGACTCTCCACCACACAGGAGAGACCCAGTGAAAGCAGAAAAACAGTAGGCTTTGTAGGCAGCACCACACCCTGAGCCCAGGTGCCTCCAAGGCTGCTTAACGAGCTGCCTACAACAGAAGAAAAACACAATTAAACACAAATGAAAACCCAATGAGACGGTGGGGGCATCACAACACGTTCAGGACTACCCAAACACCAGTAATTCTTGACTGCACTGATCTGAGGTGTCAATGGCCATATTCCCCTCTCTTCCAGAGTCATATATTTTCCTCAAGTTCAACTGCACTCTGAAGAGGCTCATTTGGATTGTGCCACATAGGCCAGTGACCTTTGTCTCAGCACTGTATGCTGGAACTATCAGCGACCAACCTAGGAATCTGGTGTGTTGAAAATGCTACAACTAGAGATGGTCATCATGGTAGACAGCGGTTTCTTCATTGATGACATTGTGCCCTGCAAAGTGTACAGGCCAGATTTTCTTTCTGGCAAACCTCAAATGTCTGCATGTGAAGTTATAGAAACAGAAGCCATAACATCTCTGAGTGCATGTGGAGCGCTCCATTCATCTGGTCCAAGAACACTAGGTTTTTGATTGTTATTCCCCTCAGCTATATGCTGTGGTTTTTCTCCTTACCAACTTTTAAAATAGCCCACTAGTGAAGGCCTGGGCAAAGAAGCCTGATGTCTGAGAACCTCAACATATGTACGGCAACCACACTGTATATTTACACACTTTCATAAAGAAGCTGCATATCAAGCTTTCATTCAGATGACCTTCAACAGTGCTGCACCCTGCTGAGGGACATCCGAGTAAAACCTTGAGATGGCCATTTTCTGTTCACTAACTTGCTTTAGTAAATCCTTACTTTGGTTAAATAAATCAGTTGTTGAACCCCCCACTCCTGTTTGGTCTCCTTTCTTATTACAGCCCACCACTTCCAGTCTGGGTTGTAACAATCTGCAGACAGATTTCTGAGTATCTCCTCCTTTGGTATACAGATCCTCACTGAGCCATGTACTGTGAACAAATAGTTTCTCTGTGATATTATCCAGCAAGGTCTTGTTTTTGTCAAAACAAGGGTGAGGTAATGAAAAAATAGAAATATTTCAATAAATTAACATTAAAATTATTTATATGCATAATTAAAAAAAAAAACATGTTTTGAAATATATAAAGTGCACCAAACTTGACTCAGTCCATTCAACAATTCTAAATGGACAATTATTTAACTCATCAATTAATTATTTGTAAGGATAATTTGTCAATTAAATGCTGAAAAAAATAAACAATTCATTAATGAGGCAAGAACTTTTTAAAGTTGAACATACCTACACCCACAAGTCTATTTTTACCTGGTTAAAACCATCTAGCTTATGTGCACTTTTTAAAACACTGCCCAGCAAACATTCAGACGTTTAATGACAGTTGAACGGTCACAACTGTAAAATAATATCACAGGAATTAGGAAAGAATAATATGACATCAATTCTATGTTCCTTGGCCGGACTCGAACCTGGATCCTCCAGAGCGAGAGTCACCCGCTCTCCCAGCTGAGCTATGACAGCAACTGCTGAATCTCAGATTTTTTTCATATAGATAGGTAGAGAGTAAAGTGCGGGGTGAACTAACCAATCAGAGGACAGGGAAGATCTGCCACAGGCCACGCCTCCAGAGTGCCAAAAGCCCTTACAGCCGAGCGAGCGGAATTAGAAACCGAGCGCGCAGAGGCTGCCGCGCGCGCACGTTTTCCTCTGCCGTGTGCTCGTTGGCAACGCGCGCACGCAGGTTTGTCACTTGTGCACATCCTTGTGCGCTCACAGACACAGTTTGCTCCCTCTCAGTGCACAAATGACCTCTCGCCATGTATATTTTCGCTCGCGAGTCCCGTTCACGCGCGCGCTGCCATGTATATTTTCGCTCGCGAGTCCCGTTCACACGCGCGCTGTGGACCCAATGCGCGTGCACGGGTTGTGGCACGGGTCTGACGCGATAAAAATGGTTTAGAGGAGTCAAAAGAATGACATTTTATAGATGTTAGAACTGTTGCAGAAATCTCAAAACACTGTTCTTTATTGACAAGTGCACAGAAGCTCAGAATTGGACGTAATTAAGAGATTTTGTAAAGGCTCTGGGTTGAGTAAAATAGACGGTTGATAGGTTTGAGAGCTGCTTGTGTGAGCTTTAACTTTACCACTGCGCAGTGATTTCCTTCATTTCTCTGCACATACCTGAACACATTTGTCTATTTAAATCACACAGTCTCTGTTTTGATGCTGCAGAAGGAAAAGGTGCACCTTTTTTTGAAGAGTTTATTTAAAAGGCTCAAGGCTGGCAGATGAACCATTTTAGCACACTACCTAATTATTAGTTTCACTTTGATCTGACGACGGTGGGAGGAAGCCTGTAGGCGGGGATTTGTGCATGCCAGCACAGCTCCGCTCTCAGAATCCCTGTCTATGTCAGAGACGTGCGTGCACACTCCGTTGTAAGTCAGCTGGTGTATGAATGAGCAGCGTGAAGCGGCGGCTGACCCAGTTCTGCGCTTTAAGTGTGGCAGTTGACTGGGTGTTAACCATCAATCCAAACAGAAAACTCTATGCATCTGTTTTCATGCATCTTTTTCACATTATAAAGTGCAAATTTAATCACTTTTAAATAATCTGCAGGTTTTATCCAAGAACGACATCCAGACTCTGGATGGAGACTGATTGTGCGTTGGGATGGCTGAGCCAGAGTTTGTTAGCAGGAATAATCTTGTTGGACAAGATGGAAGATAAGCTGGAAAAACTGGAGAGTAGTTGGGCCGACACTTTAGTCACCCTCTAGCATCCATTAGCCTAAAACCTGATGGCAGCAGCCTTTTAACCCAGTGTAGGTTGATTACGGATAGAGCAAATGTCAGTGTTGAGGATGATCAAAAGGTTTCATCCTGCAGGATTACACTCTAGAAAGTGTGTACTGAATAAAATAACCTGATGTTTTTAATGTTTTATTGGGAAAATGACATGAGCAGGGGACAGCTGGTGGGAGGAAAGCAACTATGGGGTAACAGCAGATAGAAGAAGAAGCGTGGGGTGGGTGGGGGTGGGGGGCAGTGTGGATTAAGTGGCCTTGGAGGATTTGTTTAGACTTTTCTCAAAACCATCCTTACATAAGTTTAAATGTAACACTGGTCTTTAGTTTTAGTTTGGTCTGGTGTCATCGTTTCCGTTTACAGCATTTCCTGACTGTCTTTGGGAACGAGTAAAGGTCACTTACACCTGAAGTCAGTTTGAAAACCGTCCTGGAGGGGGACGTCGGCTGGCACACCACCTCCAAACCTTCTCCCTCTCCTGACATTATTATTTTTAAAATTTCATTAAGATAAAATGCTCTGACTAGTTTATATGGTGTGTGTGTGTGTGTAAAGGCTGGTTTATGCTTCTCCGTCTGCGTCAGTGCGGAGACACGCAACGCCATTATCCGTCGTTGCGTAGGGATCCGGCAGGCACGCAAGTACGTACGGAGTCGAGCCCACTTTTTTAAGCATCCGTCGAACGAGACGGAGAACGCAAGCTTGTGATTGGTCAGGACGCCGCTGTTGTTTACAGCGCCGCCATTGCAATACCTCGCGAAAAAACTCTAAAAATATGAACGTTTAATTCTCCCGTGACTGGAGGAGTGAAAAGATGCGCAGCAAGCGTTTTATTTGTACCATACCATACCATACCATTTTATTTATAAAGCGCATTCAACATGGCATTACAACCAGACAAGGCGCTGTACATTAAAAGATTACAGTTAATTAACACGTTCAGAATGACATTTAAAGCATAGTTTATAAGAAAAAATGAAAACAAGAAAATACTCGAACTAACAGTCGTAAAACACTAAAAACACAAAGGAATGTGAAACAACAGATAAAAACATATGAAAGAACCACAGTAATACAGATGTTAATTATTGTGCATTCTATTGTAGAAAGAATGCAGATGTCGAAAGTGGTCCATGATTATGTATTATATGCAAGGTTGAAGTAGTGAGTTTTCATGCGAGATTTAAAAATGCTAATTGTTGGTGCTTGCCTCACTAGTAGTGGTAATGCATTCCACAGCTTGGGAGCACAGACAGAGAAAGCCCTTTCTCCATGGCTTTTCAGACGTGCGTTTGGAAGAGCTAGGAGGAGCTTATCCTCAGACCTGAGAGCACGAGGCGGATTGTAGTAATGGACGAGTTGACACAGATATGGAGGAGCTTGACTGTTCAGGGATTTATAAGTGAGCAGCATGATTTTGAAATTGATCCTGAGATGAACGGGCAACCAGTGGAGAGATTTTAGAATTGGTGTAATGTGCTGTCTTCTGTCAACTCCAGTCAGGAACCTAGCTGCTGAATTCTGGACTAGCTGAAGTCTAGATTGAGCTGCTTTACTGATGCCGTATAAGCAGGAGTTGGAGTAATCCAGCCGTGAAGTGATGAAAGTGTGGACTACTGATTTGAGAAGACGGACACTCAGGATGTGCTTAAGTTTAGAGATACGCCTGAGGTGGTAAAAACATGATTTAACTGTGTTATTGACCTGAGCATCCATCTTCAGAGCCTGGTCTATTTTAACTCCAAGGTTGGAAATTACAGTGGAGACATTAGGTGAGAGATAGTTGAGGTCAGGTTGATGAGTAGCCGGGATGCTGTGAGGGTTAAAAACGATTACTTCTGTTTTGGAGTCATTCAGATGGAGGAAGTTATCAGCAAGCCAAAGCTTAACATTATCGATACAATCAGACAGAACTTGCATTGATTGAGTTGGCTTGAATGAAAAGTAGATCTGACAGTCATCAGCGTAAAGATGGTATGAGACAGCGTGCCTTCTGAAAATGGCTCCTAAGGGCAGTATATAGAGGTTAAATAGTAACGGGCCGAGTATCGAACCTTGTGGGACACCCCAACGGAGTGGTTGTGACTCGGATGAACAGCCATCCAACATGACTCTAGCGGACCTGTTATAAAAGTATGACCTGAACCAATCTAGGGCTGAACCAGAAATGCCAGCCCAAGTCTGAAGTCTGGTGATCAAGATGTTATGATCGATCGTGTCAAATGCTGCTGATAGATCCAAAAGTAGCAGAACCACATGGAAACCTGAATCTAAAGCGAGAAAAATGTCATTAAACACCCGAACATGAGCAGTTTCAGTGCTGTGCTGTTTTCTGAAACCAGACTGAAAAATGTCCATTACCTGATTGTCATTTAGATGTGTCAGCATCTGTTCATACACTATTTTCTCAAGGACCTTAGATAAAAACGGTAATTTGGAAATTGGTCGGAGATTAGAGTAATCAGTGGGGTCGAGACCAGGTTTTTTCAAGATTGGCTGAAGAACGGCGTGTTTAAAGGCAGAAGGAACTTCAGCCAATGTCAAGCTACTATTTAAGATGTCTAGCACATTATGGCTAATGAAAGGAAAAACCTCTTTCAGGAGACGAGGTGGGATAACATCTTCTGGGGAGCCAGACGGTTTCATGGCAGCAACAGTTTTTTCTAGATAGGGCAGAGAGATGGGCTGAAAGCTTTGAAGTTGCACATGAGGGGGAATGACTGAATCAGGAACATGGTTGGTTTGGTGAATCTGAGCTCTGATTACACTAATCTTATTTAAGAAAAACTGCAGGATTTGGTTACACAAGTCAGCAGACGCAGAGGAAAATAGTTTTGTAACTGGTGAAAGCACTGCATTCATAGTTTTATATAACACACCTTGATTATTAGAATTAGCCGTTACGATGCTTGCAAAAAATCGATTTCTTGCGCCTCTGACTGCTCTTTGGTACTGAGACCACGCCTCTCTCATGGATTCAAAGGATACAGTAAGCCTGTCTTTTATCCATTTACGTTCCAGTCTTCTGGCATGTTGTCTCATGGAACGAGTTTGCTCGTTCAGCCATGGGTCAGGTCGGGATGTATTTCGCCTTGATTTTAATGGAGCGACAATATCCAAAGCAGCCAGACAGGTTGAATCAAGCGCATGAAGTAATCCCTCAACAACAGTTGTGGACGGAAATGACAGGAAACGTGGGTTTAGAGGTGGGGAGCGCTAGCCTAGTGAACTAGACCAAATTCTTGCTTTGCAAAGAATGGTCTAGGCATGCTCCATTGGAACCTCAGCAGCTCTTACCAGGACTCTGGCTAGCCAATCACAGCTCTCTAGAGGGGTTTCAAACACATAAAGAGCTGTGATTGGTCCATAATGGTGGGCCAGTCATAGTGCTCTATCTGCTTAGTGAACAAATCACAGAGCTTTATCCGCTTTGTGGGCCAATCAGGGCACTCTATATGCCTGGTGGGTGGGATGATGCAACAGAGTGAAACAAGAGTATGTCACATTCATTGTTCAGTGGAATGCGGAGGTCATTTGAAAGACAACAGTAGAACCCGCCCCACAACCAAGAGCCGTCAATGGAGCATGGCCAGACTAAATAATACATTTATTTAGTCTGGCTTGCCAGGCTAGGGGAGCGCATGAAGCGGTGGGAGAATGAGAGACAAATATGTCCATATTAAAATTCTCTTATATACACAAAAAACACAATATAAACACACTATCTTGGACCGATACATGACAGGATACCACAGAACAGTGCTACGCCCTCTGTTGTCCTGCCGGGCAATTGCTTTCTCCAGGAGATGGAGAAGTAAAAGAGCAAAACGCTTCCGTCAATCCGTGCGTGTCTGTCCCTTGCGGAGCTGACGGAGAAGCATAAACCAGGCTTAAGTGCGTGCGTGCGCGCGTACCTCCCCAGTAAGTCATGACAGATGGCTGCTCACACTGAACCAGGAGCTGCTGGAGGATTCTTCCTATTAAAGGGGAGTTTTCCTCTCCACTGTTGCTACATGCTTGTTTAGTATGAGGATTGCCGTAAACCAGGGGTCCTCATCTAAATTTGTTCAAGGACTGGAGTTTTTTTCCATCTGACACAGTGAGGGTCAGCTGCTCTTCTAAAACAAGTTCAAGTGTTATTGTATCTTAATTTATTAATATTTAAAATGGCTTTGTTTCCCATCTAAACGGCTTTGATTGTAGTTGTAATGGGTTTGAAGAACGTAAACAATGATTGATATTTGGGATATGAACTATGCTGCTAAACTTCAAAGTCCCAAAGTGTTGGGGGGGGGGGGGGGGGGGGGTGAAAGGGCCTGCGGGCCACCAGTTGAAGTTTACTGCTGTAAAGTCTCTAACACAACAAGTCAGTGACTTGATGCAGTCTGCTGGGTTTTCGTACATAGGGATCTTGACTAACTAGCATAATGAACTGAGCTCAATGCGCTGAAGAGTCGGTTTGAATGGGAATGATAACATTGTAAAAAGCCAAGAGACGACTGGTATGGATTCGGCTCTTTGTGAACTCACTAGTGACAGTTTTCATGCGTCCACATTTTGGCAAATCCAACACTGAACCAGTTTCACGAAACTTAGCAAGCAGTTTGCTAACTGTACCATGGGAGATGGGTGGTCTCGTAGGGTGTCTTGCATTGAAATCTGCTGCAATGACCCGTTCACCAGACATTCACACAATTTTGATCCGCTCCTCACGTGATTAACCTCTTCGACATGTCGATGGCTGTGAACAGAGAGAAACTTGTAAATAACTCATGAAAGAATAACGACTTCTCAGTAAAACGTTTAATAGTTTACTCTGTGGTTGGCTGCACTAAGAGACGTCATTAGATGCAACGTCGCATTTATACCTTATTGAAATCAAACAAATTTACTTGAAATTTGGATTTAAAATGTATGAAGAGTTAGTTACTGGTAGATCTGAGCAAATACTGGTTGTTAGCATTAGCAAGATGGCCAGCTTCAAAATGGCCACCACGGTCACCACCCATCTTGGAAAGTTTGCCCCCTCACACATACTAATGTGCCACAAACAGGACGTTAATGTCACCAACCATTCTCATTTTATTGAGGTGTATCCATAGAAATGGCCCACCCTGTAGAAATATTTCAGCATAAAGATACTATAATTGAAGTGAAAAAACTTTTTGGGTACTTGTATTTACTAGAAAATGGTTGTAACCTCCCTCAAATGTAGAAAATGGCCTGTACTCTCAGAAGGAGGATTTTTGAAGGATTGAAGCCTTTTTCACGTGGTCCATAAAAATTGGATTTGGTAAATTTTTCATCAAGTACTTATGTTTTTTTCTAATTAGCAGAAATAGAAACCCGTTTGCCCCTGTGGCAGGAGCACACTTATCTGTGTCAGCTGAACGAAGCAAAGCAGAAATGAATATTTATGTCATTTATACATCCACTTTCCCCTCAGCTGGGCCTCTGCAGTTTCCCCCTCTTTCCTTTCTCCTCCTCCTCTTCAATATCAAAAGGAATTGTAGGCTTTGAGACTACGAAATGTCAGATTTTCCACTCGAGTCTGAATCTCTCCTCGTTTTATCTTTCCTCTGCTGTCTGTAGAGAGTGTGAGGGATGCGGTGGGGAGGAAGGTGAAGTTGTCACTGAGGAAAAGAGTCAAACTGGAGATCAAAGGAGACAAGATGGAGAACAGAGTCCTGGTGAGTCAACAGTCACTGTGTGTCTTCTTTTCTACGACTTGTCTATCTTTTCCTGAGATGTATAGCTTTTCCTGAAGATCACAAGTCTGCTTTTCTCAAGTTCTGAGAAGCAGTTCTCACCAGAAAATATGAAACTTATGTTGTCTTTCCAAGTGAAAATGTGTCTGTAAGTGTCATTCATGATCACAACTCTGTATGAAAACTCTTCAGAGCAGGTGGAAACTGCAGCCTTAAAGTAAATCCACCAGCTGCTAAATAATAAATACCGGCTAGACTATTAAAATTGCATATCTGGGAGGAAGAAGGGTGATGAGATGAAGTTCTCATTTCACCTCAGTGTCTGAGTCGGGTCAATAAGGTTGTATCAGAAAGCTTTTAGCTGCCAGTGATTTTGACTGTAGTTTGTGTGACTCCATGGAATCAACATAAGCTCTCTAGTTTTACAACCCACGGTGGAGGTTTTTAGCTTTACTGCTCTGCAGGAAGAACAAGAAAAGACTAGCTCACCCAAGCTTTCTCCTTTACATATTTAGACCAGTGAGTGTCTAAATAATGGTGCCATCCGGTGTAGGTTTCAGAAGAGATGAATTTAATGACTCCACCAGCGCCATCTTGGCTATGCCACCACATGCCCCCCACCCCCCCACCCCCTTCCTCCAAAGTCAATTTTTGTCCCCTGCACTTTTTACCATCCGAAAACAAAATTACTCTATGTTAACACTGGCTGAGCACTTGGACCAAGCATAAACCAACCACTTGTGCTGAAGCCCGCTTCCTATTAGCTATAACATTTTTTTTTACTTACTGTAAAAGTGTCCCCCCACAGTCCTCGTGCCGGTCGCCCCCCCCCCACCCCCCCACCCCCCCCACACACACACACACACTTCTAAAGTCGAAACTACGTGCACTGAGCCAATGTAGCATCAAGCTAACCAAAGCTAAAGGTGGTTGACGGGTGCTTTTAGCTGGAAAACCGAAGTTGAGCAACTCTGCTTCCCTCTGCCTTTCCTGGAGGTAAGCCGCTAATGCTAGTGCTGGCAGTAGCACTGATGGCTCATCTACTACCAGTCAGTTAAAATTACGCCACTCTAGCTATTTGTCAAGCTTTAATTACTTCTAAATGAATGAGTTACAAAAAATGAACTCCCCTCAGAGTTGTCATGACTGTAAACCAGACCTATTACAGGCACACTTGGCAGTTTAGGCTTGCTTTTAGCACCCCCTGGTGTCCGTTTAGTAGAACCAAAAGCAAAACTTACCTCCTCACTGTGCATTCATTTTTTTAACACCTTAATCTAACTGCTGGAATGTCTCCCAGCCTTCCTTGATGTCTACATGAGTGATGCATCACAAAATGAAATAAATCAGCTGTGTTCATGATCTAAAACATGCAGGAAACTTGTTGGAACAAGACCGTTTTGGTCTGCTCAAGTCTGAAGTTGCAAGTGAATATTCTGGCCTCAGGGGCAATAGGGGCTGGGTGACATTTCATTAATCCTGTAAAAGGTCATTTTTAGCACATACTGGCTCAAGAAAAAGATTTAAAATATGAAAAAGTCACCTAGTATACCTTTGAAACCTAAAATGCTTTTTGTTCTAGGCTGTAAACATGTTTATTTCTGCTGTGAAGTTGCCATTTTTAACTTGAGAGTCAATGGGAGCTTGCTCCTTTCTGGAGCCAGCCCCCTACTGGATGGGAGGTGAACTGCAGTTTTTGTCACTCTGCATTGGCTTCACTTTTGGCGTGCAGATCATCTCTGTGGATTTGGACAAATAATAATAAATCTATAACGACACAATTCATTTTGACTATAAAAAGTAATACACTTTAGAGCAGCGGTTTCCAAAGTTGGGCTGAGGACACTAATGAGGGTCACCAAGAGCAACACGGGAGTCTTGAGATGATTTCCTGAAATTTAAATAAAATAGAAAAACAATTGCTATATTGAAGTTATATTTCTTGCATAATTGTTGCAAAAACTCAAGTCATAAATAGATATACGTGAACATGGGATGAAGCATTCTTTATGCCCTGAATTATTTATTTTTAAGCATGCTTGTGTTTTTCATTATTTTGTGAAGACGAAACATTTGTGAACTATCGCTGCAGAGGATTGTAAAAACGGTGAACGCGATCTGCCAGCGCACAATCTGAGCTCGGTAAATGATCTCTGAGTGGCCGAGGTGGCAGGGTGTGGGTTAAGAGGAGGATATACAGGAAAATTCAGTTGTAAGCATTTTTTTATTACTCTTTTAATTTTGAGCTACAACGGATTATTTACCTAAAAAGTTACGAATTAGAGAATAATGTATTTTCCTGAGCTAATCAACTCATGTAGGGCGGTTGGTCTGAACTGTGAGCCAGATAAGATTCTACCCAACAAATGTTTACATTTCAAACAAACAACAAGTTGAATAAAGCCAAACTTTCGCCCGTTGGATTATAGGAGTTTTGCTAATTAACCATTTACCAAACCTTGTCATTTGTGTTTTATTTGTATATGACTGCATATTTTTGCAAACTTTAAGGCTGAATGTGTGATTGCTAAACATTTCCAAGTTAACTTGACTTCTGCAAATCTTCCTAAGACCCTCCACCTGGTTTTCATGAAGGCCCATGGGACCCTGATCCTTATTCATCGGTCCTTAATTGCACGACTCATGCACCGGTGAGATCAAGCCACACAATACATTTTGCTGTCCTTTCTAATCTGTATTTTGCCACACATTGAGCCCCTGTGTAATTATTGCATTCAGCATTGGCTTAAGAACTACAAACAGAATTAAATTAATATTTTAATAAAGTAGTTTTAAATATATTTTCTTTATTCTTACTAACAGCAGCCAAGTTTCACCAAAATTGTGCAGATCTGCTTTCCTTTTGTCTCGGGAATCTGGGCTACTCTGGGAATGAAGTGGGTCTTGATTTAAAGGTGTTTTGTTGGATTTAGAGGTCAGATTTTGACTCTAAACTTTTGTGGTGAACAGTTGTCCTTACCAAATGTTACCAACTCTGCATCTGTTCGACATCCCAGCTGAACGTGGAGATCCTTCTACCGTCGTAGAGCAGCTCCAAGGTACATTCTTGGTCGGTCTTTGGCGCTTTTCTTCAAGTTTAGTCCGTGGGGTTTTCATTAATTTGTCTGTCTTCAAGTAAAATCAATAGTTTTCCCTTTCTTCTTCTAGCAGCTGTGAGGCGTTTGTAACTGCTCCATCATCAGCTGTATCTTTGTGAACAGCTTAACACCACCACTCACTCCCGGTCTGTGATTGACATCTGTACATAATCGGATGTCTGACGCTATTGGCTAATGCTGAGTGCTGGTCAAGTAAATTTCCGTTGGATTCTATGGGACAGGAGAAGGGCTTAGCAAAAAACTGACATATTGCCTGCATTATCTCACAGAACAGGATTATGGATTTCTAAAGGAAAATCACATCTGAAACAGGGAGATTTTTCCTTTAAATGCAGATTATTTAGCAAATACACCCACAACATCATCATTTTAATAATTTGGTGGTTCTCCTTGTAGGAATAAACATGGTTTGGTCATAGCAGCAGCGTTGTGTTGTGGGAGCGGGACACAGCAGCACATTCCCACTAAACAATGTAAAGATGTAGGAGTGACGACTGGGAAGTGAGGAATTCCAGTGGAGCATGAGTGTGAGGCCCAGTGCAGGAATTTGTGTCAGTGCTCTGCTTGACTGAACTGAACAAACAAACCAACTGTTTGTTGTTGCAGAAAAAGCCGAGTTTGAAGGGCCAATTATGGAGGAAGTGGCTGAGAGAGAAAGCAAACGTATCACGGAGCCGTAACCTTCATCTAAGACACGATGAAAGAGCAATGCACTATTCACTGATGGTTTGGAGATCGCGTGTTGGGATCAACGTTTCTAGAATGTCTCATAAGTTTTCAAACATGTTGCAGCGACATGTTTAAACATCACTTCACTGAGTTTACTCTTAGCTGAACAATTGCAGATCCTATCAATGTTAAACTACGTGGTCACGACAAAGAAATGACACCAATGATAAAAATACATCAGTTTAAGCGTGTCCTGTTCTATATAAGTCACAAGTTTACAATAAGCAAAATATTCAAGTACATTTATCCGCATGCTTACATTTGGTCTATTTGGACATTAGATCTTCTTGGTCTCTCTCCTCTAAAGAAGAAAATCAGTCTCAGTGTGAAGATGGACTCAAATCCTGTACAGTTTCCTTTGATGTAACCGCCAGGTTCATCATTGGGATCAGAGGAAAATAGAAATAACCCCTTTCCTTCTCTCAATCACAGGAATTAGTGATTCTAGAGATTCACCTCTGACTAGTCCCGCTGTATAAAGTCACCCTATGATGCTGATAGTTAGCATCACCACTTACAGTTTACACATCCAAACGCCATCATTAGAACCCCTTTAGGTTACCATGATGACTGAGAACCTTCACCAGCAGTCTGCACATATTTATGAATAACTCCCTTAAAGCTTCTTTCCGGAGTATTTCTCTTATCCGATGGCACCATCTAGTGGCCGACAAGCATACCACACTCCTTCCGTTTTTTTAAGATGGCAGCTTCACGTTTCTGTCTATAAATGTGCTTCTGTAGCCGACAAACAGCTAAAACACGTTGTTTTACGAGTATTATTCTCATGTCACGCTGTGTTCTCATACATTTATATTTTAGAGACTTTCTTGTCTGTGAAAACTTCATCAACTCTGCATCGGCCGAGGTATTCCTTAAATTTGAAGCAAGTAAGCGGTAGTCGCTCAGTTTCCTGTTGCACGGAGCTCTGCGGGGCAGGGGGTGTGCTTAGCAAAAAAAAAAAAAAACTAAAGTAAATAAAGATGTATTGCTTACATTAGATCACAGTACATGATAAGAGAATCACTTTTACGGATTTCTGACAAATCATACATAATTTCTGAAAGGGGAAAACTCCAGAAAAGTACTTTTAATGCAGGACTGAGCCAGCTGTTGCTTTCCAGGCGGTAAATTCATTAGCAGAGCCAAAACATGGGAACCTGTTAATGCACTCCTTGAAGCTTTACTGGCCAACAGTCCGGTGTCGCATTCATGCTAAGGTTTAGATTTTTGTTTTCCAGTGTAACAATGCCACCCTACCTGACTTCACATTAACCCTCCCACTGTCCTAATGAGTGTGACCCCGTGAGGAAAGTAGACCATTGAGCAGGGTTGATGGTTCATCCCTTGGGTCCATGTGGCAGGGGTGAGGAGTGAGCACCACCTCACCCCTGCCACGTGGACCTCAAGGGATAAACCATCAACCCTGCTCAATGGTCTACTTTCCTCGCGGGGTCACCCATAAAGACCGTGGGAGGGTTAACTGTGCACCAGCACGACCTCTGTGCTCCACTCAGAATTAATCTGTCATTGGTTTCACGCTCAGAAAGCTAGTCCAGAGGTGATTGTGCATTTGCAGTTTTAGACCCTAGACACTGGAACCAACTCCCTCTCCAGATCAGACAATCCACGTCCCTCCAGAGTTTTGAAACATGGTTAAAGCTATTTTTGGTCTTGATTTTGTTGTATTTTGATTTTTAAAAGTAGTTTTAACAGGTTTTTAAAATTGGATTCTGTCACTTCTTATGATTTTTCTTGTGATTTGACTTTGTAATTTGATTTGATCATGTAAAGCACCTTGAGCTTCCTTGGCTGGTGGTAGAGAGGTGCTTTCTAAATAAACAAATTTACTTTTCATAGCTTCCTAAATGCTTTAACTCGACTCCTCGTTGCAGCACAGGCCATCTCCAGTCATCGGCTGCATTGCTCAAAGCTGCTTTCTGAATGATCACCTGGAAGAGTAAAGCTCAGCTCTCGTCTGCTGAAGTGTTGAAGGAGCAGAGTTTTTAAAGTTTTCATGCACTCTGATGTCCACGGCTAGTGGGCTGCAGCAAAATGTTTCCTCTGCTTTCTTGGCTTATTATCACTGCAGCAGAAATGTGATGCATGAGCAAATGATAGTGAAGCTACTTATGAGCTGCTAGACCTGCTGGTGAATAAATGTCTATAAGCTCTACATTCATGCGTTTTTTAAAACTTTGACAATAAAAGGTTCTTATTTTCAACCTTTAATCATCACCCTGAGCTAATATTTAAGATTTTAATGGAACAAATTTAACATTGTGTCTTTAAATAAATCCCCCCAAAACAACATTTAAATTCGAGGAAAAGAAGCCTGCATGAGGTCTTTGGTAAGTTGAGTCATGATGCAGAGATCAGTTTTTTCCCTCTTAACTCATCTAGTGGTTTTTTTGTGTGTGTGTGTGTGTGTGTATTCAGAGCTGTGGTGAGAGACAGGAAAACCCCGGTGGCCTAGCTGGGGTCTTTCCTGCTTAAATAAATCTATTTTTAGTTGAAATGTCATTCCTGGGGTAGGGAACTGTTTAAAACGTTGCCTTGTTAAGTGAACAAAAACGGGAAAATCTATGTTGTATTATTGATAACCCAGAGTTTCATGATGGGATTTGTCTATTAAATGAAATGAAAATCCTTCAGTACTTTGTGTTTTCTATCATTAGGTAGCTGTGGTTATTAATCTAATGAGGCTGACAATGAGGGCTAACCAGGCTGAAAAAAATGTGTCAACTGCGTCTACGTTCCCTGTGGAGAAACAAGCCCACTGCAGCGTCGTCATTTTACTTTTCATTTGTTCTAATAGACCCGTTTCTTCTCTGGTAACCTCAGTGTGGTGATTTCTAGTCCAATAAAACGAACGTCCAGGCACTTTGATGGCTTTGGCCGACAGGTTTCTGCACCTTGATGCTGGTGATACTGATGCTGGGGAACACTGCACCATGCACCAGCCTCCTATTTTAGCATGATTGTCTCAGGCTGCATTAGAATGCAGCTACATCCTAGAAAATCCCACCACACAAGCACAATGCTGAGAAACACGCCACTGCAGTTAATCCTGCTTGAAATTATCGACAACCGAGAAGTGCTTGGGTATGTAATGTGTCATGGCGAGCCCACTCCATGCTTGGTACAGTACTCAAGACCAAAGACCTTTAATGCTGTTAACTCGTAGCACGATCTTCAGCCTAGGTGAATTGGTCCTAAACGGTTTAAACGTCATGACATGACACGGCGAGCGCTCCTGACTGTTGCTGTGAGTTTGGAGCTGCCGGTATTATTGCACACGAGGGTCTGATTAGACTCTTGTATAAACGAGTTTGTGTGCTGCTTTAGCATAAAATCAAATACAGCAACAATGGACAATAAAGCTCGGTGTGCCTTATTTAGTTTTATTTAATTAAAAGGAAACAAAATCAAGTAAATAAAATAAATATTGTTGTCTGTGTGGAGGGGAGGAAGAGGAATGATGCTGGGATCTTCTCAGTATAAGCTGGGCTTTTTGTGTTTGTAATATAATATTGACTCAGTATCGGTTAGTCTTTGTGTATTGTCATGCACTTTAGCGTGCTTCCAGCTCGTCGAGCCCAACTAAAGCACATCCCACCTGATTTCATCTTCATTATCTCATAGGTCAGGGTCACTGGGACTCGCACCGTCCTTGTAGTATAATTGACCCTGTTTCAGGTCAGTGATGTAATTCATTTGTTTTTAGAATTTCAAACTATTGATTTCCAATATGTCTGCTGTCCAGCTCTGGAGCCAACTTGAACTTCAGCTCAGCTTCTCTTTCTAATCCTATCTGATGAAATGGCACCAAAGATCATAGACACCATAACGATTGATGAGGCCTGATGGTTCTGATTGGATGTAATTAAATTAGGTTTGTGGGTCAAACTGGCAGTCAGATTGAACGATAATACCATCAAAGCTACAGAGCATTTGGGCCTATGGTCAGTGTTTTCCTGGGATAAAGTATAAAGAGAAAATTCCTGTTCTACCCTGTTCATTTTCACAAACAGATTGGATCTTAATGCCATGATATTTGGATTCACACCTATTGGAGAAGACATATTGAACAATGTGTCTTCAGGGTCTCTGTCACAGAAGTATCAGACCTGCAGTTATTTATCTGCTGCACAGATCTGGGAGCATGTTTAGGTTTTACACTATCCTCGCTGAGCTAATGTACTGATGATGTCCTGCAGACGAGAGAGAGAGAGAGAGAA
>NC_091745.1:83242170-83344670 GCF_043380555.1 Nothobranchius furzeri | reverse complement strand
TTGACATCAGCAAAGCGCTCACTCACACGACGCCACACACGCTGTCTGCCATCTGCCCTGAACAATGTAAACCGAGATTCATCCGTGAAGAAAACACCTCTCCAACGTGCCAGATGCCATCAAATGTGAGCATTTGCCCACTCAAGTCTGTTACGGTGATGATCTGCAGTCAGGTCAAGACCCCGATGAGGATGACGAGCATGCAGTTGAGCTTCCCTGAGACAGTTTCTGACAGTTTGTGCAGAAATTGTTTGGTTATGCAAACCAATTGTTTCAGCAGCTGTCTGAGTGGCTGGTCTCAGACGATCTTGGAGGTGAACCTACTGGATGTCGAGGTCCTGGGCTGGTGTGGTTACTAGGGCTGTAGCGAAGCCTCGACGAAGTCGACGGCTCGATTCTAAAAATTTGTCGACGTCAGATCCGGAAGTCGACGCACCGCGCCCACTTGTTGCATCCCCAGGAGTTTGTAAATAGAGGAGGAATCTGCCTGTTCTTCCTCTAGTTCGCCCTCTTCTCCGCCTTCACTAACATCTCCGCCAAATACCGAAGACCCGGAACAACGTCCGTCCACTACTAGATTATTTTCCTGTTTTGCCCCTTCGTCTCCCGGCAATGGACAACAACTTCCGGGGTCAGATGCGCTGCTTCGTGTCTATCGCAGATGTAGAAAATCACCGGGAGCGCTTCTCCCTTCATAAAGGAGCTTCTTTCAGACATGAGGAGAGCTGTTTTGGTGGTAGCAGTCTCTCCTCCGTGCTGGTCTGTTTGCTGCTGGGTGTTTTTGGTTTATTTAAACTTGGTAACTTGAACTTAATGTTGGTAAAGCTACTGTTAGCATCTTCGCTAACAGCTTCTTGCATTGGGATAAGCTGTTACGTTTTGGTTTAGAGTTCATCTTTTTTGTGGTGTAGATCTCCCTTTTATTACATTTAGAGTGTTGTGGGTTTTCGGTTTAGTGTAAAATACCACCTGAGTCTGGTTTAACCCGTAAGACCACTCGCCTCACGCACATAAGTGACCAAAACAAAGCAGCATGGAGACACTCCATCTTCTACCACCTCTCAGGCAGCAGCCTGCACTCCCAAGTTCTACACGTCATCAGAACATAACCAACCAACACAATAAACGCAGTGTTATACAAAATGGAAGGCCTGTAGTGTTTATTCTCTTACAGTAAGAATTTATCAATTTTTTTTGAGGAATTTATTTGAGATTTTCTGGTTTTTGTTAATTGTGCAATAGAAAAATAATCATTAGATTAATTTTCTAAATAGTCATGAGAATAGTCGACTATTCGATAAAATAATCGTCAGAATAATCGTTTTAAAAATAATCGTTTACCCCCAGCCCTAGTGGTTACACGTCGTCTGTGGTTGTGAGGCCAGTTGGATGTACTGCCATATTCTCTGAAACACCTTTGGAGACGGCTTATGGTGGAAAAATGAACATTCAATGCACGAGCAACAGATCTGGTTGACATTCCTGCTGTCAGCATGCCAATTGCACGCTCCCTCAGTGCTTGTGGCGTCTGTGGCATTTTGCTGTGAGACAAAACTGCACATTCCAGGGTGGCCTTTTATTGTGGGCAGTATAAGGTACACCTGTGCACTACTCATGATGTCGGATCAGCATCTTGATGTGGCACACCTGTGAGGTGGGATGGATTATCTCAGCAAAGCAGAAGTGCTCACTATCACACATTTAGACTGATTTGTGAACAATGTTTGAGAGAAATGGTAATATTGTGTATCTGGAACGAATTTTAGATCTTTAAGTCCATCTCATGAAAAATCGGAGCAGAAACAAAGGTGTTGCGTTTATATTTTTGTTGAGTGTAGAATTAAATTCATTTTTAAAACTATATACTTGACGCTGTATGAATTCATATGAAGTGTGTGTTCCCTGACCCTAGAGTAATATTAAATCAAATGTTCAAAGACCAATCAGATTGATAATTAACATTTATATGGAACATCACATCATACTGGTCATTTTATAAATGTAGCACTTCCTCACCGGTACACCCTGCAGGTATTGGCCATCGTTTGGATCCATACCATAACTTTATGTCAGAGAAATCAGAGCTGTGGTGAATTTGTAATGCAGCAGCAGGAAATGTAATCCAGCATCTCTACTCAGGCAGAGCAGGATAATTGGTTACTGGACTTAGCTTGATAGGACTTGGTCTTGTAGCTTTAGACTAGGTCTCCCGAGAATCCCAATTAAAAAGCAGAATGCCGAGTATGGGGTTTTGTGAGTAAGTAAACAAGGCTTGCTGAGTTGCTTGGAAAGCAGTAATGTCACACCGTGCCAGATTAGAGTTGCATTGATTTTATGTGCTGGAGCAGTTTTGGATTTTGATGATGCAAGAACAAAGACAGCATCAGGTGTGCTGACCTTTTGACACAGAGTGACTAAAAAGGTTTTTTGTGTCTTAGATAGAAATGTTATTTTTGTCACAAACCCACATAAATAAGTCTGTGAGGTGGGTTCACTGGGGGTGTCTGGGACTGGGGGGCTGCTGCCCCCCTCTGGAGGTGCTTGGGTTGCCTCGGGTGGTGGACTGCTGGCGGTTGTGAGTGGGGCCCCTTGGGGGGTCTTGGCAGCTGCATCGCCCCTGAGTGGGTCTGGGTGGGGGCCTGGGGGCTCGGCGTGTGGGGGCGGCGGGCCCCGTGTGGGGATCTCGGTGGGCACTTGGGGGATGAGGTCCTGACTCGTAAGCTGCCAGGAAGAAGACAGGAACAAGTGGCAGTGCATGTCCCAGGCTCAGGGGCCTCAGGTGGACCTTGGGTCCTCTGGAATTAAAACAACACTGTCCCATCACGGGGGAGGAGGATGTCCAGGAGGGGGAGGACCCCACCTTACCTCGATGTCCTATGTCTTATATATTCTGGAAGTTGTGCAAATGCAGGGTCTGGTGTAGTTATTCTCCTGGGGTGGGGCTGGGTTGGTGCCCTCGGACTCCGTGGAGCTCTGCGATGCTGCTGCTTTGGGCCCTTGCGAGATGGGCTGGGGTCTCCATGCCCTGTGGGGCATTTTGGGAATAGAGGTGCCTATTGATTGCCAGTGGGGGAGCTTGCTCCCTGGAGGGCTTAGGCCAACCAGCCATTCCTCCCCATCCCCACACATTTGTCTCCTCCTGCTCCCTCACATCATCACACAATCATGCACATAGGACCTTGGGGGTGGGCAAGTCAGGAGTGTGGGTATGGATCCCATTTCGGCATTCCGGTGACAGCCTGCCCCCAAATTGTATTTGCACCTTATAAACTTCCACCAACGATATTCCATGCAAACACACACTTAGGGCCTTGGGAGTGAACACACTCAACGGCATTTGGCAGGGGGATCTTTCAGCCTCATTCCGACTACCTGTGCCCACTTCGAATTTTAAACTGCATTTAGACACAGAGGGCTGTGGGGGGAAGTGGGATTGTGTGGTTGCATCAGCTGGCGTAGGCCAGACGATGCCTCCACTGCCTGCTCACCACAGCCATGGAACACACCTCATCAACACGCACTAACAGTGCATTGGAGCAGGCAGAGGGAGACTAGGGGTCTTAGCACACCTCTGTTGTCGCTTGGCTTCCAGGGGCTGGAGGCTAGGAGGGGGAGCTGGCCGTCTGGTTGGGGTCTGGGGTGGTGGGTTGCTGTGCTCAGCATTGGGCGGGTGGGTACGCACGCAGGTGCTCACATGGTGCTCTTGTAGAGGGTATTATGGTCTTATAAAAGAGCTGGAGATGGGATTCAACATTTGACAGCGTTGGGTCTTTAATGAATCTGCTGATAACATACAGAACAGCCGTTTAGAAAAAAGACCAAGCATGGAATGTTTCATTTATACCCTTCTTGCTACGAGTACAAAATGTGCCCCAAATCAACTGTTCTTGGCTTTGATAAACAGTTTTTATTCCTTAGCCCAGCAACCGATTGCACAAACAAAATTCCTTTGGAGCTGATGGGAAACACAGATATAGATGACCTCTTGACCTTTAAAGCCCCTACAGTCATAAGTATGGACTTGGGCACGTTCAACACGTCTTAAGGCTGTGGTTTGCACTAAATGCACTGTGATTTACTATCGTGTGACTGTTCAGTAAAACAATGTTGATTTTATATTTCCTCATCAGGTTGACACAGGGATAGCTTGCTCCTGTTGTATTGTTGTGTGTCCCATTTCTGCAGGTCTAGAAGCAGACTCTTGTTCATCATTGATTGTTTATTTTTGTGGAACCCCCTCCCCCCTCCTTTTGTCTCTTCCTTCCTCTTTCACCTCTGTCTCCGTGTCTGGTCAGAATTATAAAGCATCAAAAAACAATAACAACAAATTTTTAAGTATCAGGTGTGACTGTCATGTTCCTGAGCCAAGGTGAGTGCTCTTTCCCTGCTAACCATCTCTGAGGCAATTTTCCACAGGTGAGGAGCGGAGGGAGCTGCAGGTGTGCTGAATCTCCAATCAGGAGGTCGGGTATAAAGGGAGGATGGAGACACCACACTACGCCGGATGATTGCACCAGTTTAGGTAGCCCCAGCCTCTTGTCTTCATTTGCTCGTTTGCTCGCTAGAAATTAATATTGGATTTTTTGGCTTTGAACCTCGGACTGTTTCTGGATTACGCCATTGGATTCCCCTCTGAACCTTGTTTGTTTATTCCGTTCAGGATACTCCACTCTACACACAACTCTCGCCGCTCGAACCCCGGATTACCAGAACCACGTCCCATCCTCCTCTACTACGCCTGCCTGGATTACCTCCGCTGCCTCACGCGCCTCAGCCCGCTGAGTCTCCACCAACACTCACCTTGGCTACACACCTTCCCCGCACATCTTGGACTATCATATGGACTACCGCCAAATGGCACACCCTCACTGGACACTCCAGTGCACTTTTTGTTCCTGTTTTGAAAATAAAAGAACTTTTCTTCAACTTACCCAGTGAAGTCGTGTTGATTCTGCATGTCATATTATGTCATGCATGTCATTATCATCTGCGTTATTATCCTTTTTCGGGAAACCTTTAAGTATTTTTTAACTTACTGCAACTATGATCTGGCTTACTTTCACAGGGAGAAGCATCCCTATTCCTCCCACATCTCTTTTGACAGTCTGGATATCGGCTTTGTTGCAACATGATTCTATTCATTTAGAGTTTACTTTGCCATTGAAACACTGCTATACTTCACAGTTACAAACACAAATGTCTTTATTTTAAGAAAGAGAATAGGAAAATGAAGATTGACTGTACAATATCCAAACATGAGTTTCCCATTTATCATCAAAACTGACCTCAATCCCAAAAGGTGAGAAGTTGGCCATTGATGAACAATTGGTCTCACTCAAGAAAAGGCATAGACTGAAGCAATATCTAGCAGCAAAACCAAGAAAATGGGCTTACAACGCCCTCCTTGTTTTGTGTTATCAAAACATATTTAGAGCCTGAGAGGGTTAACTCTTTTCGGCAACTTTGCATTTCTTTTCCTTTAACTTAGGAAGTTTTTATCTTGCTCACCAATTGTTTCACCAAGCTTAAGCTAACGTCTACGCCATATTTTTTCACATCTAGGTCCATTTGTTTCTGCTTTCACGTTTCTTTATTAAAATAGTTGTTTTCCAATGTACATTCTTTTGGTCTGTGTTACTTGGACTTATACATTGGTGAAAATGGTCTGAACCACTGTTGCAAATGCATCATCAGGAAAAATTAACTCAATCTCTCAACGACCTATATGGATACATATATACATACACACACACATATATATATATACATATTTCCTTTTTACTCTGTACCTCCTCTCTCGTATTATTCCCAGGTGGTCCATATAGACACGAGATCTTAGAAACATCAGTAAACACCATGAAAAAGGCTGTTTCATGTTTCATGGAAAGGAGACAATTCCCTTTCAGACGTGAGTATTTTAAATAAATTGCATACAATCTAAGAGCATACATGACTTTGTCCATTTTCCCTCCGTCAGACTACAAAGTTTTCAAAGAATGAGAGAAAAGTTATCCACCCAGCTTCTTCAAAAACCATACTTCCTAATCCTAAACTCAGAGACTGGGATTTGTCATTATCGGAGTGCACAAGCAATATGCTGAGAAACCTGGGGAGGTCACTCTGGGTCACCTCCTACCAAATGGAATACACAGGTAAGAGCATGCAGACATGAACAAAATTGTTGGTACCCTTTGGTCAATGAAAGAACAACTCACAGTGGTTACAGACATAACTTGAATCTGACAAAAGTAATAATAAATACAAATGTTATTAAATTAAACCAATGAAAATCAGACAAAACGTTTCAACCATAACAGAGTTATTTAAAATAAATAAACTCATGGAACAGGCCTGGATAAAAATGATGGTATCCCTAGAAAAGACTAAAAATATTGTCACTAAAAGGACATGTTAATTTAAGGTGTGTCCATATTATATATATATATATATACATACATATATATAATATGAGTTACAACATCAAATTTCCCTCTAAAATAACATGTTTAATTATTATTAAAATTAGCAAGACAGGTAAGCACTTATGTTATTTTACATTAATTATCAATACTCTTTATGTTTGACATTATATGAAGCATCCTGACCCGCAAATCCTTTGTAGACAGATGATTTCAGGGAAAAAATCTCTGGCCTCAATGGGATTCATTCACTCTCTGCACCACTGGTAAGATACATCATAGATGTTTTTCACAGTTTTTATGAAATATTTATGCTAATTGTTTTGTTTACAGTGAGAAAGGTCCTATCCCATGTTCATTACTTCTAAACCAAAACAAGGACAAAGAAACACCCGGAATACTGCAACAGCAGGACATCAGTACCCCTTTCCAAACCAAAACACTGCCTCACAAAACCTACAGGAGTTCAGAGGTCAAGATCAAAGGAGTTCTGAATTACAAGCACAGTTATTAACAGGGTCATCAGAGGAGGAGGAGGAAAGAATGGTGGTGGGCAGAGACCTTCCCTACTTTGCCTCTAATACCAGCCTTCTGCCACGCCCTCACACCTTACCAAATATCCACCGATCAGGCTCAGCTCTCAGTCTTCTGGCACTTCAGCGTTCCTTCATCAAATCAGAGGAACACAAAAACTTCAACAGTTCCATCTCTCAAGCTGCTGTAAACCTGAGAGAGAATGTGCTTAGTGGGAAAAAACACAACTTCTTTGGAATGAACAACAACGGTATCCATGGATGACCACACACACACACACACACACACACACACACACACACACCCACACACACACACACACACACACACACACACACACACACACACACACACACACACACACACACACACACACACACACACACACACACATACACACACACACACACACACACACACACACACACACACACACAAACATGGGTTAAATAATGTACCGTATTTTCCAGACTATATGCTGCCACGCTTTGAACCATGCAGCTTATAATGAGGTGAGGTTTTACTGAAGATTTTCCTTCACCTGCAGGGGGCACTTTAGCAGGAAGTGAAACAGGTGGAAGTCAAAAGTGGAAATCGAAGAAAGTGCTCATTTTCATTTAGCACATGCAAGCAGCCGGCACGGCGAAGAATGTTTTTCAAATCCATACCCCCTCATCATGGAAACTACACGTATGAGTTCATATGATGCCGCATTTAAGTTGAAGGCCATCGATCTGGCAGTAAAGGAGGGAAACAGCGCTGCCGCACGTAAGCTTGGCACGAATGAATCCATGGTTCGGCGCTGGAGACGGCAGCGGGAAGAACTCATTCAAAGAACTCATTCAAGCCAGCTTCACCCGGGGATGATGACAGCAACACGGACAGTGACGCTGACATCGCCACAGAAAAGGTATGTGACGAAGCTCTTCTGAGGCTGTTCAACTCCGACACTGAAGAAGAGGACTTTAATGGCTTTAGCGTGCAAGAGGAAGATGAGAGCGAATGACTTCTTCTGGTAGGCAGATGTGTTTCATTTACTAACCAGGCATGTTTTGTGTGCAGTTTTTATTTTCTAATCATCCAGGGCTTATTAACGCTGTGTCAGTGCTGTTCTTTTCTTCTAAACGTGCATGCACATTACCGGTAATAACGTGTCAGTGCTGTTTTTATTTTATAACCATCCAGAAATATGAATGCTATCAGTGCTGTTTTCTTTTCTAAACTTGCAGGTATGTTCACCCAATTTTAAAATTTGTTTTGTTGAATTAAAACAACAACAAAAAAAACCTCCGTGTAGCGTCTTTCTGTCCAATTATCTTATGTTATGGCCAGAGGCGGATTTAGCAATTTGGGGGCCCAAGGCGAACACAGACATGGGGCCCCTTACACTAAATTTTCAACAATCTTACCTTTACTTGGATTTGTGAAACTCTCCCCTCTTCTGACATGAGTTATTTTCCCTTTTTATTAGTCCTCCTCTTTTTTCCTGTATTTCCCTTTGAGCGCCTTCAGTATTTGCTCTGCTTTCTTCTTCCTGTGCTGTGCTCCTGTGCTTTTGCCTTAGTTATTATTTTTTTCTATTTCCCATTTTGGTATATGTTTTCCTCCCTTGAAACATTTTCCATAGTCTTTCCTTTCTGCTTCCTTTTGATGTTTACATCGAAAAACAACGTCACTTTCAGAAGTGAAAATAAAAGCTTTTATGAAGCCAGCTGCTTCTTTCTCTTATTGGAGCCACTAGGAAAACTCCATGTCATGCTTCATGTTTTGACTATTGCTTTGAGTTTGTTACGAACACTCCCGCCTCTCTTCTTCTTCTTATTTGTGGTCTTATGGCACTTGGCAAACAACAATTTGGTGCATTACCGCCACCAACTGGATTGGAGTGGAATGACTACCAATCACTTCCTGTTTGTGCATCGCCGTCTTAATAACCCTCTTATGACCATAATTATAACAGGGCCGCCTGGTATTTTTTTAATCTTATGGCTGTAAAATTGTAATAAAAAGCGCAAAGTGTGTGTAACTCTCTCCTTTTTTCAGAACAACCTCAGCTTTCAGTGTATGGTTTGTATTTAGAATTTATTTCTATTAAAGCCTTTAAAAAATCAGCTTAAAAGTGAAAAAAGCAAAAAACTGATTTGAATTGTTTTTACATTTATTACTGAACAGGAACTTCTAAATTACTGGACAAACAATTTAAACTTTGAACTGTAATGCATCTATTCTTAAAAAGTGTGGACCTTGGTATCATTTTTAGCAGTTTTTAAGACCATTTATTTTTGTAAACTTTCAGACGTTTTTATTTGATGTGGTAGACCTTGAAGCAGTTTCTCTCCAGCTGCAGGCAGAGTCCTGCACACCTCTCACTGCCATGAGGTTCTTCTCTTGCACACCGTGCACTGCTATACCAAAAACTTTTGTTCTAGCAAAAATAATTATTTATTATAAAAAGATAAATAATGCGGGAATGAAGCTGAATCTTACAATTAGCAAATAGTTGAGGGTTGTTCAAATAAAAAATAAAATATAAAGACTGAACAAACGTTCATATCCTGGTTCACTGGAGATCTGTCCTTCTTCGTGGTCACTGTCTTCAGATATAAGCCTTCTGGGACACCTAATGAATCGTGTTGATTTTCTTTGAGGCATTTCCATAATTTGATGCAGGTTTTTATGCTAATTAGCTTCCCCGTTCCATTATCCGCTTTCACCGCGACGCTGCGCTCCGTTTCAATCAGGCTGTACAGCAGGATTTCCCCTCGTAGTAGCGATATTTTCCATAACTCTGATTGCTTCATGCTATAGATCGTTGGAAAGCTGCTTTTATGTACTTTTAGGAACCGCTGGAATTTTTTGAATCTGATCAGCCATTCAAAAGTTATAAAACGGAGCATTTTGGATGACAAACTCAGCACGTCTCTGAATCTGTGTTGTGATTTGTTGCGCTCAAGACAGGGAATCCCGGTGGCTACCGTAATGTGTTGTATATGCTTGAAAAGCCCAATTTTTAATCTTTTCAGCACTTTTGGAATTTTAATGATATTTTGAACGGTTCAGGAATTATGGTAACGAGAAGCATGTCCAATCCCGTCTGCAGCGACAGGTTGGTAATAAGAATCTTGTGGCATAAACAGAGGGGTGCCAGTGATCAGGGCTAGGGGGCCCCCAACACAAGGGGGCCCCAGGCGGCCACCGATATGCCTAATGGTAAAACCGCCGTTATGGCCATACATGCGCTGTGCGCCGGAGACCTGCATGTGGCTGCTGCGCCGCAGCTTGTATGCAAGTGCGGCGTGTGTGTGTAGAAAACCTTTTTTTGTTGTTGTTGTTGGTGCGGCTTATATTGAGGTGCGCTCTATAGTCCAGAAATTATGGTAATTGGCTGCCTGGTATGACACTGATGGTGTACACTCTCAGACTGCAAACTCTCTGACTAAAACTTATATTATTATTTCTTTTACAGTGTTTTGAAAATATATTTACAGATTTACTTCTGTCTTTACTTGGGTCACAATTAAATGTTTAAGATCATATCAAAGTTGGGATGAAAGTTATCCAAACTCACCCAGCCCTGTGAAGACATTATTGCCTTACTTGTAAATTGTGAATTAATTGATTAATCACAAAATTTTGAAAACAAAGTTTAACATCATCAGGCACACCCAGGCTTTATCACCAACAGACATGTGCTACTAGAAGTGCTACTAACACTCCTTGATCTCTCGGCAGCTTTTGATACAGTACACCACAACATCCTTCTAGGTCAGGGGTCGGCAACCTGTTCCCATCAAATAGCCATTATTACCCATTTCCCACAGTAAAGAAAACACTGGGAGCCACAGCAGCCACGGCGTTGTGGGCGGGGCCTACCCTCAGACAGCAGAGCGCTGCTCACAACAGGTGACTGCAGCCGGTACCGGTCGCTCGTGTACGTCAAAGTTATCTTTCATAAGAAGATAATCAATAAAATGATTTATATAAAGTGGATCCAGAAGTTGTAGCCCGTCTCTGCCTACAATATTTTGATATTTTTCACCCTGTTGGTGGTTTTACTGAGCAGGTGCCACTTTTGTCATACGTTTCTTTTTAAAACATGTTTAGACTGTTCAGAATACAAATCCAGGCTCTGTCACGTTTATTGTTGTAATTAAACTTTGTAGGTGGGGAAGGTCAGAAAAGGATCCGATCATTTTGTTTTTCCCTCATTTACAGCGACGGAGACAACGGCGCAGTGCACCTGGCTCTGGTGGTAATCAAGTTAAATTATAGCTATTTTCACAAGAAAACAAAACAGTTTATTCACCGTTTAGTTTGACGGAGGAAGAATAGAAAGAATTACCCCGATGCATGCAGACGAACTGACACTTTATTCGTTTCGCACATCGCAGATGTAGCTAAATCACTCAAGAAATGATTCCCATCTGAACATCTGAGCTGGACACTGCTCAGCGCAGCTCACTGTCAGCGTGTACTACATAAGGTCCACAGCGAACTGAAGATGTGGAGAGGGGCTTGGAGCACGTCGCAGAACCAGAGCGCATGCAGGAAGATTCCTCCGACTGAAGCGAGACTTGTCACTTAGAAAATGTTCCCTGATTATGAAACTTTGGCTGAATAGTGCTTGTTCCTGTCTCCAATGAGGCGACGCATCCAGGAGCCGTCTGAGGAGAAGCCCAGAATCTCACATCCTCTTCAGCTCAGGAAGCGCCTATGATTACGCACAAGCGTGACCCGTCAACCCGGTCTCACAGTAAGACCGGTTTGGACCTGTTCAGGTTTACGCAGTCAATCTTTACATTTAGAATTGGCATACAGATGTAAAATTAATGCCGTAAAATATAAAGCATTTTATTTAAATATCCATTCATTATTTTACAAGCACAGAGAGCCGCATCAGATGGATGGAAGAGCCGCATGCAGCTCCAGAGCCGACCCCCGTTCTAGGTAGACTAGCGTCATGGGCTGGAATTGACGGACCTGCTCAGAATTGGTTTAGATCATATCCTGTCGGACAGATGCTTAAGAGTCCATGTTTGTGATTGTTCCTCCCCCCATCTTCTGCTCCATTGGGGTGTTCCACAAGGTCCATACTTGGTACACTCCTTTTTCTATCTACATTTTCCCTCTAGGGACTATTTTAGCCAAATATGGGGTTAACTATCATCTGTATGCCGACAAATGCCAGATTAACTTTGCTCTGAACCAGATTGGCTCCACATGCCTTCTAGAGTTTCTTGCAGCCATTAAGGCGTGGCTTGCTTCTAATTTCCTCCAGTTGAATGAGGGCAAGACCGAGACAATCATTTTTAAACCACGATTTAATAAAAAAGCATCTGCCTCATTCACTCTCCCCTCCCTGACTTTTAGCTCCTGTGGGACTAGGGTTGATGCAGACCTGTCAATGACCCAGAAGATAAATGCTACAATGGGATCCTGTTATTTTCAACTTCCTGTTATAACACGTTTGAAACCCATCCTAAGGAGACTGCAATTTGAATCTGTTATTCATGCATTAGTTAGCTCGCGACTTGACTATGCCAGCTCTGCTCTCATAGGTGTCAGCACGACGTCCCTCAACCATCTGCAGAGGGTACAAAATGCAGCGGCCAAATTTCTCACTGGAACAAACAGACGGTGCCGCATCACTCCTGTTCTGGATGACTTACATTGGCTCCCTGTAGCATACTGCATACAATTCAAAGCTCTTATGTTTGCATATAAAGCTGTCAATAATAACGTTCCCCTCTACCTGACTGAACTACCCACACAATATGCTCCCGCTCCTTCACTGCGTTCCGCAGATCTATCTTATGTGCATTTCCAAAATGAAATACAAATCCATTAGAGAGCAGGCTTTTGCTTTTGCTGCTCCTAAGCTTTGGAATGCACTTCCACTCTCATTACATCTGGCTCCATCTCTTGCACATTTTAAATGCAACCTTAAGTCACACCTCTTCAGAATGGCTTTTGGGCAGTAAAATTAGAACTAGCAGACTTTGTCCTCGAATTGCATTTATTTTCTTTGACTGTTTTTATCACTCTTTTGCTCTTATTCCGTTTTAATCTTTTTATAGCAACCAAATGTTTATGATTTTGCAATTTGGGTTACATTCTTGATTTTATGTTTTATCAGCCAATTGTATATTATTTGATTGTGAGAGCTCATTTTAACATAGGATTACTACTCTTTTGTTTCTTTTACCTTTGCCCCATTTCTGTGTTCAAGCACTTTGTTTAGCTGACATGCTGTTTTAAATGTGCTCTGTTAATAAATATGGTATGGTATGGTATTGCAACGTCCAGGAATGGTCAGTTTTCACCTACATATTGACCTACATGCCACCGGTCATCTACAGACCAACAGTTGTGGTCAGAAGTTTACATACACTTGTAAAAAATATAATGACTCTACTGAGTGTCTGTTATTTCTAAAACTCTGATTTTTCTCTGATAGAGTGATTGGAACAGATACTTCTTTGTCACAAAAAACATTCATGAAGTTTGGTGGGTTGACAGAGAAAAGTGATCACATTTGCTCCTGGAGGGAAGGCAGGTGACAATAATAATCTAAATGGGGAAACAGAAGAGAGAAGGGCGGATAAACCTAAAATACAACATTTAAACCTAGAGACTGACGGAAGGACTCACACACACACACACACACACACACACACACACACCCTCACACACACAGACAGAACTGGAGCAGGACAACCACACACACACACACACACACACACACACACACACACACACACACACACACACACATCACACTGAGCAGGGGACTGAGAGGCTGGGGGCTACAAGGACACAGAAAATGAAGACCTGGAGGGGCTGGGGAGGAATGAGATGACACGGGACCTGGGAGGAATAATTTTACCGGTTACCACATAAGACACAAGACTGAGACGAAGACAAGGACACATGAGGGCGCTATGAGACAAAAAAAGGGAATCTAGAGAGGGATGGAGGACACCAGGAGGCACAAAAAGGAGGGGGCAGACGCAGACCATGACAGTATCTGAAAGAAGGTGTGATGTTCTGAGGTTTGTTTGTTAACACCCCTTAACATGGCACGTCCCGATTGGCCAAGTAAATCATAATGTGAGAATATTAAAACAGAATCACTCACGGAGTGATTCAGCATTTCCAGCGTTCTGTGAGATTCAGCATTCTGTTAGTTGAGCTAACTCTGACTGGCCATTGGAGGGAAACTCTGCTCACACCGCATCTCTTGACAAGCTTTCGACAAGCTAAAAGCTGCCTAGCTGACACAGCAAACGGTTCCTGCAGAACAAAGCTGACATAGTTCCGACTCCCTAAGAGTCCTTCTAGATGCAAATGATTTCATCTTTCTGTTGTGACTCGGGTGACATCTCTGGACTGGAGCGTTGGTGCTGCGGTTAATCTACTGAACCTCGGTGCCCAAAGGTCATCCGACCTCCCTGATCTCCGGATCCGCGAAGAGGGTCTCCAAAGAAAGGGTGAGGTAGACACAGCATGAATTGCGTCTGATGTGGTGTTGATAAGAATCAACCTTCTTGTTACTGCAGAACAAATTCTTTTAACACCCAGATCTCACTTTTTCTAGGTACGAAGGTTCTGATAACATCACATTCACACATAATCACACCTCACATGCCATCCACGCAGATCCAGTCATCACATAAAATGTTCCCTAGTTGTCATGTTTTTAATTGCTCAGAAAATAAATTTCTTGCCCTTTATAAACTTGACTGTCTGAATTGACACGAAGTGTGTTTGATCACTGAAAAAGCAAAGAATCCTAGAATCTTCTGATTATTCCAGAACTGCGCTGCTCTGGGTGGCTGCATGTTAGAGTAGCTCTGTTGACTATATGTAAGTTTTGCCTTTTCTTGGGCATTTTTTCTTCTAGTTTCTCAAGAAAAACAGTATTTTTTGGACACTTTACTTTTTTTACTGCTAAATTTGAGCTTTTTTCACTTTTTGAGCATTTGTTATGATGCGTAACCATGGCAACAAGCTGGTTTACAATCGGGAGCAGCCATAGGCGTCATTTTAACCAGGGACGCCGGGGACATGTCCCCGGCAAAATTTGTGATTGGCAGCTGTGTCCCCCCCACTTTCAAAAACGCCTGCTGATGAGGATTTTTGTTTTACCAGCTCAGGTCTCATGGGGGGATTCAACACCCACACTTTTCCAGCTGTTTGCTAACCTCCACACCAGTCTGGTTTCTTTAGGTCGCACTCACTCTGTTTGCCTCATCTCCTTCTTCCTCTCCCGCTTCTGACAGCCGATGTCGGGTTTCAAGGAGAGCAGGAGAGAGAGGGACGGAATAGCTCGACTGAATTCATAATTTTACATCTTGACATTAGCTGTACAAAATCTGAGTTTGATAAAGTGAAGAACAACAATTTGCAGAGGTTTATAACTGGCGCGGCGCCAGGTTTTCATTTTTGGGTGGGCCACGGTAATTTTGGACGGACCTTAATAAGCAGTGACTTAAGTGAAGCAGGCAGGTTGCGCCAGAAAATTTCGTTTAAAAAGACGTCATAAATGTGTTTCCCCGTCATTTTTATTTATAAAATATGAAGTAAAAACTCCCAATTTAATTTTCATTCATTTGTCATTAATATGTAGTCTACACCCGTGCGTTAAGTGGACGGATCCAGCCCACCTCTCCAAATGCGTAAAATGTGCATCAGCCGCTAGCTAGGCGCATTGCGCGCACCATCAGCTACATCAGCCCAGACAAGAGCAGAGCAAATAGAGAAAGAATAGAGGATAATTGTGTCTGGATGTGGATGGAGATTACATTTTACAGCAGCCTGATCATCATTTAAATACATAAACTATCACCTGTCTTCTAGTCCACGCTATCAGCATTATTTTAATTGGTGTGTGTGTGTGTGTGTGTGTGTGTGTGTGTGTGTGTGTGTGTGTGTGTGTGTGTGTGTGTGTGTGTGTGTGTGTGTGTGTGTGTGTGTGTGTGTGTGTGTGTGTGTGTGTGTGTTTTCCACTTCAAACACTGGTCTAACCAACCAGACCAGCGTGTCCAGTAACATATTAATGTTACAACTAAACAGTTTCACTTCATGTAGGCTAGGAACATTTCACCTGCCGTGGCCCGACCGCTTCTGCTCCACATAAACTTAGTGCGTGATCAAATGTCTCTACAGGTGCTTTCTGAGCTGAAGAGCTATTCTGCCTCAGACTGGATGCGTCATGCGTGTCCATATTAGAGACGGGAACAAGCGCTGTTCATCCAAAGTTTCATAATTTCATAAAAAGAACATTTTTCCAAGTGACACATCCCTCAGAGAGACCGGGTTTCCAGACCGCTTGAGTGGGAGGAAATCTTATCGCATGCACCGTGTGTGGTTCTGCGCTGCGCTGCGAACCCCTCTGCAGATCTTCAGCCCACTGTCCACCGTGGACAGTGGGCTGAACACAGTGTCCAGTATAAAGTGTCCAACTGATGTTCTGATGGGAATCAAGTTACCTCTGCGATGTGCGTATTAAAATGTCAGCTCATCCATGCGCATCAGTGTGCATCTGGGTAATTCTTTCAAAACAACCAACATCCTTGAGTTTATCTGTCAAAATAAACAGTCAAATGGAAATATCTGTAACCTGCCATTTAACTGTTTTGCCTTCTTGTGAAGATTTTTGCAAAGAGAAACAACTAAACGTGATTAACCCCAGAGCCATGCGCACTGCGCTGTACGTCGTGACTGTAAATGAAACGATTTAATCGGATCCTTTTCTTTTCAAGATGGTTTAATGTAAAGTTTCATTCAGTACAAACTTTAGTTACACCAATCTAACGAGACAGAGCCTGGATTTGTATTCTGAACAGTTTAAGCATGTTTAAAACGGAGACATGCGTGACGCGTCTAAAATTCGCACCTGCTCCGCTATTATGGAAATTAAACTAACAAGATGAATAACATCAAATTATTTTAGGCACAGACAACATCTCCCACACTTTTGAAAAGTTTGCAACGCGCCTGGTTGCTCGTGTACGTCAAAGTTATCTTTCATTAGACGATAATCAATAAATAATTTATATAAAGTGGATCCAGAAGTTGTAGTAAGTCTCTGCCTACAATGTTTTGATATTTTTCACCCTGTTGGTATTACTGAGCAGGTGCCACTTTTGTCATACCTTTCTTTTTAAAACGCTGCGAGCGCAAGCGTGAGGCGTCAACCCGGTTTCACAGTAAGACTGGGTCGGAACTGTTCAGGTTTACGCAGACAATCTTTACATTTAGAATTGGCATAAAGGTGTAAAATTAATGCAGTAAAATATAAAGCTTTTTATTTAAACATCTATTCATTATTTTACAAGCACAGAGAGCCACATCAGATGGATGGAAGAGCCGCATGCAGCTCCAGAGCCGCGGGGTGCCGACCCCTGTGCTAGCCTACTTTATTGTCCCCAGCAATTTTTAAACCCCACTCCAGTGTATGGTTATTGTCCCCAGCAATTCTGAAAACAAACTGACGCCCTTGGGAGCAGCTGATTAACATTGGAAAGGCTGAACTAATACCTCAATTGAAGCCACATATCCGAAATGAGCTAAAACGCAAGAAGTGTGGATGCAGAGTGGGAGCAAAACGGAGACAGAGAAAGAGGAAATTCAAACCATCTCTTCCATCGATCATAATAGGCAATGTGAGATCACTGGCCAACAAGATGGAGGAACTCCAAGCCCTTTCAAGGACTCAGCCAGAATTTCGGCAGTTTCGGAACCGCTGGAGGAGATAATGCAAAGAAGGACTCTCCAGAGAATCGAGAAAATGATGGACAACCCTGAGCATTCTCTTCACAAGACTGCCCGACAACGGAAGAGTGTCTTCAGTCAGAGGCTTCTTCAGTTTGGCTGCAACACTGACCGCTACAGGAGATCCTTCCTGCCAACAGCCATTGTAATATACAACAACTCTTTGATGACTTGATTATTATTATTATTCTGAGCTACTACAGCAATCAATTTCCCTCTGGGATTAATAAAGTATGTTTGAATTGAATTAAACATCCAAAGACCAATAAGATGTGATATTCTATATTTATATAGAATATCACATCTTATTGGTCATGAGTGAAGGTAATATATTAAGCTTAACAGCAACTATATTTAACCCTACAGTATGGTATGGTATGTAAAATGTATAAATAAATACTGGAGCTTGAACAATTTGTAAAAACATGAAAATCCAACCTAATAAAGACCTATTAAAATCTATTTTAAACAAGGGCATTTGAATCCGTGTAGGCCTCACTTAAACATGTTTAAGGTCAAATGTTCTGATTAAGGAGGGACAATATATCGGCATCAATATCGGTATCGGCCGATGTTAGTCATTTTTAACATATTGGTATCAATTCGATAAATTAAACTGGGCTGATTTTAACAACCAATATTTGTTCCATCTTGTCTCCATTTGTTTGCCTGTTTTGGAGGGTGTGTGTGTGTGTGTGTGGGGGGGGGGGGGTGTAATTGTTTAGTCATGTGAACAGTGAATGAGATCATCTTAGAAGCGTGAATGTGTGTGGTGTGCGTACATAATAACATAATATTACATTACATAATATTGCATTCTATACAAAATCTGCTGATTTTAGAAGCATTAATGTCAGTATATCGGCATCGGCCATAAAATTCATATTAGTGCATCACTAGTTCTGATGGAATGAAGAGACAGGACAAAAACAGCAACCTCAGGACAGTTTCCAAGCAAAACCTTTGCTGAACAATAAACTTTTTCAAATTCACCAAAAGCATCTTGGAATCTCTAACACCTTTGAGAAAAAGCTTTAATTTGAAGATGTTTTTCTGATTAAATGTGGCGTAAAACCAACACAGCATCTAAAAAATAGAACATCATACTAACAGACCAACATGGTGGTGGTAATGTGATGGTCTGGTGCTGCTTTGGGTTCTACAATCCCCCAATGCGCTTCACAGATTCACACACTGGTGATGATGAGCTGTAATAATAATAATAATAATAATAATAATAATGCATTGAACTTATATAGCGCTTTTCTAGACCCCCAAAGAAGCTTTCACACACTCTCACATTCACACACTGCTAGTGATGGTAAGCTACTTGTAGCCACAGCCGCCCTGGGGAGGTTTGACAGAGGCGAGGCTGCCATTTGGCGCCGTCGGCCCCTCTGACCCCCACTAACACAGGCAAGTTGGGTGAAGTGTCTTGCCCAAGGACACAACAGCAGGATACCCCTGGCGGGAGCTGGAATCGATCCAATGGCCCTCCGATCATGAGGCAACCCGCTCTACCACCTGAGCTGCTGTAATGTAGCCACAGCTGCCCTGGGTCGCACTGACAGAATCGAGACTGCCGAACACAGGCGCCACCAGTCCATCCAACCAGCGCCAGCAGGCAAGGTGGGTTGAAAGTCTTGCCCAAGGACACAACACCTTAAACCTACAACCTTTCGATTGCTGGACAACCCACTCGACCTCCTGATTCACATATGAATCTGTTTTTGGCTTTGTGTAAAGAGCCTCAGAATGTTTTATTTTTCTTTATTAAACTTGAAATCAAAATAAATTTTTCTTATTGTTTCTTACATTTAGTTTTTAGACTCTGTTCTTTGTGCTCACGAAAACTCACGTTTCCCAAACCTTTCAGTGTGTCTGAGTGCACTGAAGGAATACTGAGCAGCACCAAAGTCATAAAGATGCATCAGAAAAATGACTTCTTGGTTCAGGTTTTAACCAGCTCTGATGTTTTTGACAGGAGAATAAAATTGTCCAAGGCTGACAACATTGCTCTATTCAAAGGAGACAGAGTGTAGCTCAGAAATCTGTGCTGCCCGCATCACGGAGGCAGTTTTCAGCTCTTTGTTACATCGGTGCCGCAGCATCCTTCAAACTCTATAAATGAAAGAAAGAAAAGAAAAGAGGGGAAAAACACTTCTGCTTTTAATCTGCAGAAGCCAGGCAGGCAGACGTGAAAGGTTCCTTTTCTTTCTTACATTGAGTCCTTGAGCAGCAAGTCTGCTGCTTCGACAGAAAGAAAAGCCTCACCTTTCATTTGACCCAGCCTCACAATGAAAACATATTTCATTTATTTTAGAGCTTAATATTTTTTTAGATTATTTCTCGCTGCAATTACTCGCTGGATAAATGTAGCAAATATGCAAGTTAAAAATAATGTCAGCTTTGACTGTTTTATCCTGTTTATCTCTTTATTAATTATTTGTAAATGAATTTGATCACATTTATACTTTGAAATCAACTTGCATAATAAGCACGTTTTCCTGGATGTGGTTACACATTTTCTGCTCTAGTGATTGTCACAATCTTCCAGCAGGGGGCAACATATCCCCATTTTCTGCTACTTCTACTCATTCTGACCCAATTTGTGGACAGATTTTTGGATTTTACTGTCCTTTTTTTGTTGTTAAAAATATAACTCTTCTTTACTTACTTCCCTTTCTTCTTTAATATAATCTCAGATCAAACAGCACAAACACGTATTAGATGTGATCCAAGATGGACATTAGTTAAAATGATTTAATGTATTTGATCATGTTTGTGGGGTCCTCCTTGTCACATCATGGAAGAGGTGCTGTCAGAGACCTAAACCCCGCCTATTAATGACATCACAGGGCTTAAAGCTGCATTTTAACGGGTTCTGGCGTCCGTCAGCAACGCAGTGTCTCGTCCTCCACACAGCGGTGAAGCTGAGGCTCTCAGAGAGGAAGAGTGCTGCATGTGTGTTCAGTGTGGGCTGGTTGACTGAAGATCAGTCTTCATCCCGCAGGCTAAAGAAAAACACTCATCAGTCCCTGTGTTTCCATTTGTACCTGAAGGTGAGTGTTTATTCTAATTTGTCTTTTGCTTGCCATTTTATGTTGTCTTTTCATTCTCTGTTACAGTGACAAAAACCCACACATTCATTATCTTTTCAGTGGCAAATGAATAATTCTTACTGTAAAATGTAAATCTATTGAAGCATGCAGTCCAAAAGTAACCTCTGGGTTCTCACTTTAAAAGGCAATGTTTAAATAAAACCTCAACAAAGTGTGTAAAAGTACAGTCACGTTCAAAATAAAGCCATGGACAGTAATCAAGGCATAATTATTTCCTGCACTAAACATCAACAGGTCTTTTTGGTCTCCATGGTAACGCTGAGCCCCCTACTCTTCCTCTTAAAGAAGCTGCTGTTTCCACAAACCCAGTGCAAAGTTAACCAGATACCCAGTCAAAGTCCCAAAGTCAGGAGGTAATAATGAGCGTGTTTGGGCGTTTGTGTGCCTCATGCTGAGTGGATGTAGGTGTTTGCAGTGGCGAGCATTGCTTCATCTCTGCATGGTTTTGGCGCACAGAAACAAGTTTTTGCACATTTTAAGACAAAAACAATAACAAATGAGGAATAAATGAGGCTCATTAGGATTAGTCTGACGTATCTTGGCTGATTAACCTCAGTGTGAGGTTTTACGTTAGAGAAGCGGTACTTTCAGGATCCAAGTGGCACTCTCATTTCTCTGGGTTGCCTTTTTAGTTCTTGCTTCTGCTGAGTGTGTGTGTCCAAACATGTCAGGGTTTATTACAAGTGTCTGAGACTTCAGAAAAAGTGAAATGAGCACATTCCTTCTATAGAGCTGGCAGGCAAAACACAAAACTATGGCATGTAGAAACGGTTGCTATGGCTGACGTGTTAGGTTGCTTCTTTCTCTTTTCTGTTCTCTCACAGCTGTTTTTGGGGTGCTGGGATTGGTTTGGTGGCTCGTTGCCACTCCTGAGTTTTCCTCTTCCTATCACAGCGTTGTGTCAGACATTAAAAGGCTGTTCAAGATGGGAACCAATAGAATCTGTGGAATGCAGAGCATATTCAGAGTCAGAGCTCTGCATTACATGAGGCTTCACAGTATTTATTAACATTGACATGCTCATGTGCACTTCTTTTTTTGCTGACTATATCCTACTGAGTGTTGCTGCAGCTTTAGAGGTCACTTTTTGTGTGTTATTTTCATCCTGCGATGCTACAGTGCAGAGGATTTAAGAGATTTTTGATCTGATATCAACCACCCGTTAAATCTGTTCTAATAAAACCAAAAGAGGCTTGGGAAGATAGAGTTCTTAAATCTAAATATATGTACAACTCTGACAGTTTGTGCCTATCAAACACTTCACTGAACTCCATCAACCAACAAATGAATTACATGAAAAGTGGACAAAAACACCTGGAAAAGGAGCTGAACGCAGCAGGCAGGTGTGTGTGATGAACTGCCCAAATTAGAGTTTCTCTATTCTTTATAACTGCGCTGCATAGAGAAACTATATTATTTTATTTACTTAGGAGTTATTTTGAGACACTGCTGCAGCCTTTTATTTAAAAAAGTCAGATTTCCTCATTTTAAATCTGCTTCAGAATTTGTGTTTTTGAACAGCAGATTGCTTGTTTTGAGGCATCAGACCAAAACTTGAAGGCTGATATCGTAATGTGCTCCTCCACTTATGTCAGCATGAAATTTTAACAAGGTGACCCTAGCTGACACTTTTAACTAAAGGACACAACAACACACTCCTTCCACCTTTCTGAGCTTTGAGGGGGAACGTTTGAAATAGATGTAACTAAGATAATAAATAACTCTTCAAATATTGTAATATGTCAGATATTTGTTCTGAAATGTTATCCAAATAAAATATTGCCCAAAATAAAATCACAATAATACATTTATGCCAAATTAAAGTTCATATCGTGTCATACTATGTTTGCTCCAAATGGTAAGTGCATCATTTAAAAAGTATTTTATTACAAATATTAAATCTGTAGACACCTGAAATTTTCTTTGCAGACAAAATGTTTGAGAGTAGTTAGAGCTTAAAGTCTGAGCAAAAGCAAATGTAGACGCTTTAATAACAGCATGCGATAGAGGTTAGAAAAGAAATGTTAAAAATCAATAAAGTCACTGTTATTTCTGTTTAATTGTGTGAAATTTACTGAGGATTGAAGGCAATTGTTTGAGTCTGGGATGCAGTTGAGCAGGAATTTAAAGAGAGTAGATCAAACACAAGATTACTTTTATCATCATTCTGTGTCGTTGTTACTCAGCAAAAGATGCAGTTTTACATGGAAAGCTGTGCTTGTAAAAACACCAATGCTAGCCTTTAGTAGCATCTGATTTATTAGAGACTTTAGTGAAACGTGCAGGTCAAAGTGAAATAACAAAGACCCAAAGCACTTTCCCACAATAGCAGTTCAGACCTCAGAATAATCTACCATATGGTGAAATTAAGGTATTATGGGATTGTTTTGACTATAAAGCACTCCGGATATGATAACTAAATCAGGTCAATATGGCTTAAAAAAAAGATATACTAAAGCCCAGTTCTGGTCCGGGAGGGCCAGTATGTCTTAGTCACCTGTTCAGCAGCTCCTCAAGCTCTGTAGAAGCCTGTTAATCACCTGCTGATCTAAGTTAGGTGTGTTGAATCATGGAAACAATAACTTTAGGTAGGTTTCAGAATAGATCGTTTTCTGTGATGTGATTTATGCTGCAGGTTTGTCTATGAAGTCTGGAAATACTCTGATGCAGCTCTTTGTCATGAGGTGAGGGTGGAGATGGCAGACCAAGTGTGGTGGAGGGTTGGAAGTTTGGTTCTATTGCTTATAGATATTTTTGGTTATTTGTTGTTTTTTGTTGTTTCTTCTTCATCTGGTGCGGATTCCCTGCTAACATATGATCGAGACTTACTATTGTCAATCAGATTCACGATGATCAACCTCCAGAACTCTAATACCGGACCCGCTTTCCCACCGCCACTGGAAACTGGCAGGTGTCGGCCCTTTGTTGCCTCTCAGCCTGCTGCTGCCCCGGAGGCCATGGAAGAGGAAACTTGGGAAGAGAGCCGGCTTCTTCGTTCAGCTTCGAAAGATCCTGAGAGGTGAAGCTCTACCTGATTGCTGCTCTGTGGTTGTGACGTGGCAGATCCAACAGAAACTCAACGGAGTTGGGCTGATCTCGCTGCTCACTGGAGCCCCCGATACAGAATTCTACCTGAAGGTGTGGGAGACAAAGAGCCTCTGCGGGCATAGCCTGTAGTCGCTACGTAGCTTAGCCCGCCAGCCGACTGCCATTATGGAGCCCGCGACACACACATCTCCAGATTTCCCTGCGAAAATGATGATAATTAATGCACGCTCCATCACCAACAAGTCTCACATCCTAAACGATCTTGTTGTGCACTGAAAAATTAAACTTTTTATGGATTTCTGAGTTGTGGCAGCGCGAAAATGACGTCACTCATCTCCGTGAGCTCTGTCCTCAAGACTGCTCTTTCTTCTCTGCTCCACGGACCACAGGCCGCGGTGGAGGATCAGCTGTTATCTTTAAAAAACACTTTTCATGCCAAATTACATCCTCAAACTCCTACAGCTCATTTGAGATGATCATGATTAAAATTGGTCGAGTTCAACCAGTTTATGGAATTCTGGTCTATCGCCCACCTGGATCTACTTCATCCTTCCTGTCTGACTTTCAGGACCTCCCATCTTTAACTATTAAACTAGACAGGATAATCATTGTTGGAGATTTCAACATCCACGCTGAGGATCTATCTAACAGCTCTACCAGGGAGTTCCTAAACATGATGAATTCTTTTAACTTCTCTCAACACGTGTCTGGTCCCACTCACAGAGCAGCCCACACCCTGGATCTGGTCTTTTCCTACGGACTTCTTGTTGATAAGCTGCAGATAAATGACGCTGTGTTCAGTGACCATAAGTCAGGTTCCTTTCATGTTAACCTAAATTCTGAATCTTTTACCAGAATCTGCCAAGCAATGACGTATCATCAACAGTTCTTTTTTTTACCGTGTCCTGTCTGGCTGTGAAGCAAGCAGAATTAACGCCTGAATGCTGGTAACAAGCCTTACAGATTTACTCTCAGGTGGAGCATCAAAGTGTCTGCTTTTAATGTCACGCCTGATACTTAAAACTTTATTGTTATTGTTTTTGAATGCTTTGTAATTCCGACCAGACACGGAGTCAGAGGTGAAAGAGAAAGGAAAAGACACAAGGTGGGGAGAGAGGGGGGTTCCGGGGTGGGGGGTTCCATCAACAGTTCTACCATTTTAAATTTCTCCTCTCTGACTTTGTACCTCCTTCTTCTGATGACATAAAGGTCCTTACCAACTCATTTAATGATCACTGCCTCAAAATTCTAGATCAGGTCGCCCCTTACAAAACCAGCCGCAGTTCCAGTGCCTCTAGTTCACCCTGGCTGAACAACCAGATTCTTGACCTTAGGTTCAAGTCCAACTCCACTTGAACGATGGTGGAAGAGGACAGGTCTGGTTGTTCATCGTGAATATTTTAAAGAACTTCTCGAGTCATACAAAGAAGCTGTAGAAAATGCCAGGTCTTCTTTCTTCAGCAACCTCATATGCCAAAATAAGAATAATCTTAAGGTTTTGTTTGATACCATCTCCAGCATCATGTCTTCTCCTCCGCAGCAGGCTCAGCTATCTTCAGCTGATGACTGTAACAGATTTCTCCACTTTTTTGAAAACAAGGTGTTGAATCTGAGATCCAGCATTCCACCAGCTCCCCCATCAGCAAGGAGGTCCCTCAGTGCTCCGAGTCTTTCACCTCCTTCTCCCCAATTACACTAAATGACTTAACCTCAATAATCAGTCAGATGAAGCTCTCATCATGCTCTTCAGACATCTTACCTCCCTCTGTTTTAGTCGGGTCCCTTGCCTCTATCAGTCCATCTCTGTTGACTATAATCAACAGCTCACTGAGCCAAGGCTGTGTTCCATCTTACTTTAAAAATGCAGAAGTGACTCCTCTCTTAAAGAAACCCAACCTTGACGCCAGCTCCACCAGTAACTTTAGGCCCATTTCTAAGCTACCTTTCATCAGTAAAGTACTTGAGAAGGCTGTTGAAACCCAACTCAGATCCTGGTTTTCTAAGTCAAAGATCTCTGACCCCTTCCAGTCTGGCTTTCTGAAGCAGAACTCAACTGAGACTGCTCTAGTAAGGGTGCATAATGACCTCCTGATGGCTGCTGATGCAGGGAAATGCTTTGTCATGGTCCTGCTCGACCTCAGTGCAGCTTTTGACACTGTAGACCACAATGCTCTACTAAACAGGTTAAGGGCCCTGGCTGGGATTTCAGGTTCTGCTCTAGACTGGCTCTCTTCTTATCTCACCAACAGAACATTCACAGTGAAGTCCGAAACCTTCTCTTCAGATACTGCCTCTCTAACATGCGGGGTCCCACAAGGTTCAGTTCTAGGGCCTCTGCTATTCACATTCTATATTCTTCCCCTAGCTGGCATCATTCAGTCTTTCCCAGACATCTCCTACCACATCTACGCTGATGATATTCAGCTCTATATGTCCTTTATGCCACACCAGTTGGACAGGTTGGCCACACTTGTACTCTGCCTGACCCAGATCAGTAACTGGCTGTCCAGCAACTTTCTTGTTCTCAATGCTAACAAGACAGAGACCCTGATCTCTGCCCCCCTCCCCCCCGGAACTTCAGCCAACAATCGAGCAGGAAATTGCCTCATTTTGCCCAACAGCCAAGTCCAACATTAGAAACCTGGGAATTATTTTTGATCCAGTATTAAGTTTAGACTCACAAGTCAAAACCATCTTCCGCAGCAAAACCTCCCTCTCACGCCTTCAAGCTATCCAAAATGCAGCAGCCAGACTCCTAACGAAATCCAGACGAACTCACATCACTCCAGTTTTACAGTCCCTCCACTGGCTCCTGGTAGAATTTAAAATTCAATTTAAAGTATTAGTGCTGACCTATAGAGCTCTTAACAACCAGGCTTCAAGCTATATATCTAAGCTTTTATCCCCATACACCACTTCACGGAACCTTCGATCCACATCTGAAAACCTCCTGGCTGTTCTTCGAACCAGACTAAAAGCAAAGGGGACAGGGCCTTTCAGACTATTGCCCTCAGAACTCCATCTCTCCAAAACTGTAGACGTCTTCAAAAACATTTAAAAACTCAACTTTTCATCCAGGCGTTACCCCGCTTAATATTCTGAAAGATGGCTTTGTCTTTGTGCATACCCTGACTTTGTTTTTACTCCTGATTTTGTTTACTATTTTGTCACTGTTATTATTTTTATGATCTGTTTTTATCGGTTTGAGGTAATTGTCCTGATTTTACTCATGGTGTACAGCGCTTTACTTACTTACTTACTAGATAGACCAGACCCAATGTGGCCCAGATGCCAAAAAGTGCTGAAATTTCTCGTACTCATGTTCCTCCACAATCGTCTGATGATAAATACCATTTACATTTAAGAAGTCGTTCTGGATGGTGCGGTGGAAATGTCTGAGTGCAGCCTCTTCTCAGCTGTCAGTCTGGTTACCTTGACAACGCCTGTGTGATCGGGGAGCAGAGGAGGTTTTGGGGGTTCTCGTAGTTGCAAAATAGAACATGAACTGTAATCGGATTTGTGCGGTTTATTTGTCGCTCCATGATGAGTCCCAAATCACAGCACAGCTCTAGAAGCATCTCCTGTCAGTGCGCTCATGGAAACGCGTTTACTCCCGAGTGGAGCTCTGACAAATTAAGGAATGCAGCTTTAATAAGAAGAAGAAGCATTCTTTTATCTAATGCATCTCAAGCAAAATCATGAGGCTTTTTACAAGGACAAAAATATAATATAATAAAATTAAATTAAAAATAATATCATTAATTAAAAAGATTAAAAACATAATACAAATAGGAAGAAAAAAAATTTGGGATTACAAAAACACGACAACCAGTCAGATTCCCGTCGGGTGTTGTAGCACGCCAGAGCCGGATTAACGCAAAGGCAAAGCCTGATTGGCTGGATGGGGCCCAGACAGAGGAACAAAATTAAAAATAAATAAATAAAACATAAAATGTACAAATGTCCTATGATAGAATTTGTAGATAGGACTCCTATCTACAGTTTATTTCAATATTTATTAATTAACTAAAATAAGTGACGATATTTATCTTAACGATAGACTGTTACATTAGCTACGTCACATTAACACCAGCCCATGACTGTAGCCTACAACTTGGGCGCCACCCAATTAAGGATGTCAGAAACGGTCAGAGTCAGAGTGGGACACAACAAAGCTAGCAGGTGTTTTTGAGTAGGCTAACTTTCACGATGCTTTCGGGTGCGGCAAAACGTAAAAAGAAAAAAAATGAAGAGGAACAAAAGAAGACACAGCGGGGGGCTTTACAGAAGTTTCTGTCGGGCTGCTCGAGCAGCCGTCCGACCGCTGTGAACCTGCTCGAGTCAGCAGAGCCAGAGGCCGGGCCCGAGCCAGACCCGGAGGAGACACGACCTGAAGATGCGGTGGGAAATGCGGCGGAAGACGCTGTAGCGCCAACGCCGTCAACATCAACGCAGTCACAGAAGGACGAACTGGAAGAGCAGCAGCCAGCCAGAAGTGAGCCCAATATAGTCTTACAGCAGCCTGCTGCCACGAGGCTGATGTATTCGGGAAACGGCTAAAGGGCCATTACACCCAATTTTTCTCTACTCTGACCATCTTTAATCTGCTCTAGCTAAAAAACTACAACAGCCACCGTGGGCAAAAAATGCAGCCTGCCTAGTGTAGTCCATTTATTTCATCCGGCTCTGGTAGCACCAATTACGTCTAGGTGTTGTAGTTTTATAATAGGAGCAGATTAAAGATGCTTTTTTAAGGGGAGTAAGAGTGTGTGTCTGCCTTCTGCATCATTTTTGACATTTATCCAAAAGGGCTGTTGGCCATTATGTGAAAATTTGAGCTACAATTCATAATGAGTGAAAGTCAGTCATAACTTGTATACTTAACGACCAACTCTGATAAAATACTCAATAAAAAGTGTATCAAGTTTTATTTAAAATTATCAATAGTTCCAAAACAGCAAGGAAAATGATTTTTTAAATAATTTGGGGAAAATAAAGACTAAAAATATAAGGCAATGCAGCTTTATTTATAGTACATTTCATTCACAGAAGCAATTCAGTGTAATTGAATATAATAAGCCCGTTCTAAGTGAAACATGAATTGTTTTAGATTTTACAAAATGTCTAATTTGCACTTATTGATTCTGCTTTTACCATTACATTTCATTTTCAAAAGAATAAGACTGTTCACCATTTCTATTTAACCTCACGTTCACGTTCAGCTTTATTTGAATAATGCCTTCACGTGGCCAGAAGGTCGAACAACGCTGTACACCATCATATTAACATATAAAAATGTGTAAAAAAAACATGGGAATAAAATGAGCTGTATCAAACACATTTAAACCAATTAAAAACAAAGCAAAGAACCACAATTTGAACAAGTTATAACAGAATTAGAAAGACCAGCCATCATCGTCCATTTTGACTGAAAGCCAAGGACTAAAAGTGCATTTGATCTTCAGTTTTTTGATCTCAGTAAAGGACCGCCAAAGTGCCATCCTCAAAGCCAAGCAATGCTCAGCTGTAACAAGATTTCTGTTTTTGAACTTGTCTGCAGTAAATGAGCACTCAGTGTTTTTCCTTCAGGGAGAATTTGCTGCAGAAAAGCAACGGAAATGAGTAACTCGTACTGATCACATCCTGATCAATTTAGTGGGAAAATGGCTGTGAGGAGATTTTGGTTTGGTGCTCTGATGGATGAAAAAAGTGATTATTATTCTTTTTTCTTAATCAGTTACCAGATTTCACATTTGTGGCTAAAGGCTTTGAATAGAGACTGACAATAGCTTTGTAAATAAGAAGATCACCAGAACCAAACATTCATTTGAACACATATGCACAGGTCTGGTCACCTTTAAGCTAAAAGGTATCACTGCTGACCTAGAGCAATACTGAATCAACATTGATTCTCTTCAGTTTAGAAAATGAGTTTATTTTAAAACAGAAATCTATTTAGATTTAAGTCCACTCTGAAAGGCCATTTATTTATTTTACTGAAACAAACACGTCTTTTAATTTAAATAGCTTCTTGCAGCTTTTGTGTTACTTGTTGCTTTGAAATTAAATGAAATTTAACTTTAGTAGTTTAGTTTTGTATATAAACTCATTTAAACATTGTTGTCACATTGACTCCTGCCTGCTTTGTGTGCACTTCCTGCTCCAGCAAAGCGGCTCTTCTTTCCTGTTTCTCTCGCTTCATATTTCTGGGAAATGCGACTCATCCCCATCCAACTTGTCTAAATTACTGCCATACATCAGCTGCTGATAGGAGCTTAAGTACTGTGATTTTTACAAGTTCTGACTCTATTTCTGAAGAAAGCTGTGTCATGAGTTTCAAGCAAGAGATGCTGGTTCTGGTGAGCCACATCCTAATGAGATGTGAAAGCAATCTAGGGTCGTGACCCCTTTGACAGCCTCTGATGATGGCAGAAGGACAGAGGAACAACTGCATCATGAGTTGCAGATCAGATGTAATCACTCATATTTGACAAAGCTAGTGTGCTGAGGTCTGCAGACCACCTGGTAAACGTCCCAAAAGTACGGTACAAGGTGCGTGGTGATGAATGACCTTTTGGTTTTGTGGAACCCAAGTTATCTTCCTCTAGTGGTGCGCACAAATATATATAATAAATGTAATAATAAATTACAACATCCCCTCTGTCTCAAAGAAAAGGGACAGGTCATTAAGTAAACGTATCAAACTGACATAGTGATGGTCATGCTGCTGATATTTAAATCAGAGTTAACAGATTCAGATAAACGTCCAACATTTGTTTTTCTGCTACGGAAATTTCAGTGACTTGCGTGTGAACATGAGTGGTAACAAAATAACAGAACAGGAAACAAGGAAGGCACTCAACAGTGACGCTTGTAATGAGACGATCAGAGAAACTCACACAACGCCATTGTAGTAGGCTGCTCGTTTATCACTGTGTGCTTTAGTGAAACAGTTATTATCCTCTGTGCTTTTGTGTTCTCCGTGTGGGGGAACAGTGCCCGTCGCTTCTTAATCATTTTTGCATTTTTGGAGCTGCAGATGGGTGTGGTGGCTCTGCAAGGTGCATTTGTCTTGTGTCATTCGGTTTTATGTTAGGACAGTTCCTGCAGATGGCTCCTGAAACATCTCATCCGGTTTCCGTTTGGGGTTTGGAGTATATAGTTCACTGCATTTTTTCACAATGGATGCTGAGTACCATCTTTGTCTTTCAGAATGCATCACTGACACGTGTTGGCCAGGATAGTGTGGTGGAAGTTCTTCGCCACTGGCTTTGTTATGGTGTTCTTTCATGTTTGTTGACCTTTGTTCCAGGTGCATTTTGTCTTCTTCTTGTCCTGGCTCAGATTGACTTGGTAACAAGGCAGTGATTGGTCTACCAAGGAGCACCTACCTCTGCAGACGATGGCATTCTGCTGTCGATGGGTATCGCTGATCTGGAGTAATGTAATATGCAGGTGCCCTCATTGCTTTAAGATGCCAACCTACCTTCCTTTAAAAATGACCCCTGTCTCCACAGCCAGTTCATCTATAAATAGCCTGCAGGTCTTTGGGTAGATCTCTCATTGTTTCCGACCACCTCTGACGGATTGGCTCCATCAGTGCATTGAGCTAGAGGTCCTTAACAGTTTCCTCATGGAAGATTCTCTGTTTTTCTGGTGAGAGGGTTATGAGTGCCATGATGTGCATTTCAAGGTCTTCTGTCTCTAAAGCAATTCCATCAATGTGCTCTATCTCATTCCCGTTCTAAGGGTCTGGCAGTCTGCTGAGAGCGTCAGCTAGGATCATCTGTGGTCCTGGTCTGTACATGATCTCAGTGTTGTACCCTTGGATCTGCACTTGCATATGGTGCAGTTTAGGTGATGTGGCATGCAGTGGCTTTCTGCATGTGGTTACTAGGGGCTTGTGATCATATACAACTGTAAATGATTTACCATACAGATTTGTGTGATATGCCATATACCATGGCCAGCATTTCTCGTTCTGTGTATCAAAGTAGCTTGACTGTGTCTCTGTGAGTGTCTTAGCGCTATAAGCAATGGGCTGGTCATTTTTCACCAGGGCTACACTCAGGCCTTTCTGTCATGCATCCACTTCCAGAGCTAAGGTTATCCTGAAATAATAATAATAATAATTCAGAAATGCGTTTTCTGTGATTATGGTCTTTTGTTTGTCAAAACACTTGACTTGAAGTTGTGGTCTCAGCATCACGGTACATCAGCTTTTAGCATACACCTCAAAGTACCTTGTCAGCAAACTTGGATATGTAAGGAGACAGATATACCAACATACCTATAAGTCTGTGTAGCTTGTATTTGTTTTGGGGAGTTGGCCTTTCCTGAATGTCCTGGACTTTAGCCGGATCAAGTCTGACGCCATTGGCCAACTGGTCGCTGAAGGATGAGATCTGAGTGTGTTTGAATCAGGATGATCAGGTTACAGTCGTATTCTTCCTCGAACTCCCCCCAGACAGCAATATCATCAGCTTTGCTGGCCACACCTTCCAGCCCTTCGAGAATCTGGTATATCTTGGTCTGAAAGAAATCTTGAGACACACTCAATCCAAAGGGCAGAATGTGGTGAGCAGTTGTGATTTTGGGTTTAGGTGGATTGACCAGTAACCAGCCTTTGCATCTAGCGAGGGGGGAGGGGCTGCTGCTCGCAGACTAGTCTCTATGCAGCCAATCTCACGACAATCACAGCACTCCAGTGCACACTGAGAGAGTATTAGCAGTGATGCAGCTTCCCTGCCATGCTCCTCCCTCTACTCACGAGATTACAAAATCCCTCGAGACTTCCCACCAGCCTCCTCGCAAGATCACATGATCCCTTCAAAGGATTTGATTTGTTTACGCCGTCCGCCATTAAATTAAAAAGAAGGAAATCATGTTATCACTGTTTGATATGTATGATGTTGTTCCTCTCCACTGCTAGGATTGAAGCCAATAAAAACACGCCACTGCACTTCTGCAATGATGCTGTGCATAAATAAGCCATTAAATCACACATAAGCTTCATGAAATTGCAATGCTGCAATACTTTTATTTTGAAAATAACTTGGAAATTTACATTGAAACCATGTGTGATTTCCTGTCTAGTCGTATGTTAACAGCAGTAATTGATGCATCCCAGAAGCGGCTTGTGGAAGAAAAATCTGGGATGCGTCTGAAAATTGCCACGTTGCTGTTGGTTTGTTACACGCCATAGACTAAAATGGATTCTATTAGAAGTGGTGCCGTTCTGCGCCACTGATGCCTGCAGTGTGCAGTAGGGGTTAGAAAAGACTTATTTCATCTAATATGTGAAATAAATATGTCAAACAGTCATTTGTTAATATACTAACATGAATAAGTGACATAACTGATAATAAATCATTATTAAATCATCAAGTAGACTCGTTAGGTGTACTTAAGATCTGAAATAAGGCATTTCAAGAATAAACAGTTATGTTGATTCATTCAATACTGTAAAGCCGTGGTACTCAATAGGTTTCTTTGTGGTCCCTGAACCGCCAGCACGTACTTTGAGATTAATCAGCTTGTAAAAGTCATCGGCACATTGCATATATGATGTCACCACAGAATCCCCTCTCCTCTTGTGTAGCTGCTACTTACTACATGGCCAGATTTATGGAGGTTCTTTCCTCCTGAAGGAAGGGCTTGAAGTTCGCTGAACTTACAGCCATTTTCCCTCCGTTTTTCTCCGTGTCTGGTTGGTCAAGTGCATTTGTAGTCGTGGACGTATTTTCAAACAAAACCTAAAATAATGTTTTCCCCCATTCAAAAATAAGTATTCTTGGCATCAAACTATGTATTTATAAGTGGTGGACATCATATGTGAAATCCATGGCACACAACAAACGAAATTATGAAATAGAGTTTTTCGCCACCGCTCATCAGCGCCCGTAGACAGTAGCAGTTATGCGGGGTCTTTCAATGTCTATGATAATATCAGCCTCTCGAAAAGGCACAGAGCGCTCAGAGCCAAGTCTGGGGAAGATGAACAGGATCAAATTATTTTTGAGGCAGGGGAGGTTTGCTATCATTTTGTTGTAAATATAAAGCATTTCAACCTGCTGTCCCATTTTCTTACTTTACTATTGTGATAAAAAGGACCACAAACAGTAAAAATAAATAGATAATTAATAAAGAAATATATCTCAAACCATAGGGGTGCTTCAGCACCCCACAAAACAGGCTAGAAACCCCTAAGCCAGACACCACACAACTAGGCCACTGAGCTGGTGTGACATGAAAAAGGACATGAAATCAGATACGACCAGTTGAGATTAATTAAATGAGATAGATAAAACTGAATGACATGAGATGATAGGAAATTACACTCAGCTGAGTTTTAATTAGATAGTTGAGATTTAGATTAGCTGAGATGAGATAAGATAAGATAAAATGGGTTGACATGAGATGAGAGCTGCCATTTATTTTAAACAAGCTAAATGGCATAAAATAATCAGTTGTCCTGCACTAAATGATGCCAGTAACTCTGCGCGCTTAACTCTAAAATGATCGCTCTTTCCAGTAACAACTAATCTAATGCATTACTGTTTCCATGTGTGTAGTGGAGATAATATATGCGATTTTTAAGCTCAAAATCCTATAGGATACATCTGACCAATAAGATGTGAATTTCTATATAAATATGGAAATCCAACCTGATTGGTCTTTGAAGATTTAACTAGAAGAATTAGGATTATTTGTTCATTCAGGGACTGTATGTACACTTCGTATTAATTCAGACAAAGTCAAGTTTATAAAAAGTAAGAAATGTATTTCTAAACAAATTATAAGACATGACAACTATGAAACAATGATGTGTGTTGGAGTGTATGTTGGTGATGAAATGTGATGTGTGAAGTGATATAGTGTAAAATAGATGTTTAACAGAACCTTTGTACATGAAAGAAGTTGTGAATTCTGGGTGTAAAATAATTATTGGTCATTATAAGATAAAGAATTGATTTATCAAAACGGCATCAGACGTAATTTATGTTGTGCCTACGTACCCGTTTGGAGACCCCCGTTTGGATCTGAGATGACTAAGAGCCGGTGACCCCAGTGCACGTGGCTCGTAGGAAAACCTTGATGCGACCAAATCAGTCCTGAGATGTCTCCTGAGTCACAACCAATAGATGAAATTGTTCGTGTCTAGAACAGCTGTTTCTGAATAGCTGAAGGAGCAAGATGCTGTGTCGCTGCAGGCAGCTTTGACGGCTTGTCGAAAGCTTTGATGGCTCAAAGAATTCCTTCGGATTGGCCACTCCGAAGGTCGTCGTCGTCGTCTCTTCGTCGTCATCTTCCTCTGCTTATCCAGGTCCGGGTCGCGGGGGCAGCATCCCAACTAGGGAGCTCTAGACCGTCCTCTCCCCGGCCTTCTCCACCAGCTCCTCCGGCAGGACCCCAAGGCGTTCCCGGACCAGATTGGAGATGTAACCTCTCCAACGTGTCCTGGGTTGATCCCCGGGGGCCTCCTGCCAGCAGGACATGCCCGAAACACCTCCCCAGGGAGGCGTCCAGGAGGCATCCTGACCAGATGCCCAAACCACCTCAACTGACTCCTTTCGATCCGGAGGAGCAGCGGTTCTACTCCGAGTCCCTCCCGAATGTCCGAGCTCCTCACCCTACCTCTAAGGCTGAGCCCGGCCACCCTACGGAGGAAACTCATTTCAGCCGCTTGTATCCGCGATCTCGTTCTTTCGGTCGTTACCCAAAGCTCATGACCATAGGTGAGGATTGGGACGCAGATCGACCGGTAAATCGAGAGCCTGGCTTTCTGGCTCAGCTCCCTCTTCACCACGACAGATCGGCTCAGCGTCCGCATCACTGCAGAACCAATCCGCCTGTCGACCTCCCGATCCCTCCTACCCTCACTCGTGAACAAGACCCCGAGATACTTAAACTCCTCCACTTGAGGTAGGACCTCTCCCCCGACCCGGAGTTGGCAAGCCATCCTTTTCCAGTCGAGAACCTTGGTCTCAGATTTGGAGGTGCTGATCCTCATCCCAGCCGCTTCACACTCGGCCGCGAACCTACCCAGCAAGAGCTGAAGGTTAGAGCTGGATGAAACTAGGAGGACCACATCATCCGCAAAAAGCAGAGACGAGATTCTCCTGCCACCAAACTCGACACACTCCACACCACAGCTGTGCCTAGAAATTCTGTCCATAAAGGTAATGAACAGAACCGGTGACAAAGGGCAGCCCTAGCGGAGTCCAACCCTCACCGGGAACAGGTCCGACTTACTACCGGCTATGCGGACCAAACTCACGCTCCTCTGGTAAAGAGACTGAATGGCCCTTAACACCAGGGCCGGCTCTAGGTAATTTGGTGCCCAAGGCGAGACTGCCCATTTGCACCCCCCCCCCCCCCCCCCCCCGTGCCCGTACGCCTCTCACCCAAACCCAAGTCCACCCACCCACCACACATTGGAAAAAGCAACTCCACAGTTATTCCTTAGTTACTCATTTTTTATTTTAAATATTCACACAGCAACTCTTTAAAGTCAACAGCCTGAAGAATAAATGTAAGCTTGAAAGATAAGTAACCTGAGAATATTACAATAACCAACAACTCAAAATGTTGTGCAAATGTCATTGGGGGGATGCAAAATCAACAGCAGCATTAAACTGTGCAATCAAAAGGAAAACTCAAATATCAAAGTGTCATTATAAAGAAAATTCTACTTTCCATTTTGTTCAACTGCTGTGGCCAGTCAGCAGGATCCATGGGGCCAGCAGCTCATTCATGTTCACACACATCTGTTGAAGCTGATGATGATGTCTCTTCAGGCTGTTGGGTTGGAGCACTGAGCCTGCTGGTGTTGGGTTCTTCTTCTGTGAGAAAATAAACAAACACACACACACACACACACGCACACACGCACACACACACACACACACACACACACACACACACACACACACACACACACACACACACACACACACACACACACACACAAAGCAACTTAACCCTCTGATGCATGAATTAAGAACAGTGCTACTTTCACATTCAATATTCCTCAGTCATGTGCAGTGATGCTTTTCATTATTTTTAATGTTACTGGACTTTTTATTTTATTGATCTTTTTTTAGTCATGGGGTCTCCATGTCCTGGGTGGCAGTTTGACAACAGAGGTGTCTATTGGGGCAAGTAGGGGAGCTGGCTCCCTGGAGGGCTAAGCCCAGCCAGCCATTCCTCCCCATCCCCGCATATTTCTCTCCTCCTGCTCCCTCACATCATCACACAAACATACACATAGGACCTTGGGGGGTGGGCAAGTCAGGGAGTGCGGGTATGGACCCCATTTCTGCATTCCTGTGGCAACCTACCCCCCAATTTTATTTGCACCTTATACACTTCCACTGACGACATTCCACACAAACACACACTTAGGGCCTTGGGAGTGAGCACATTCAACAGCATTTGGCAGGGGGATATTTCCGCCTCCTCCCGGGTGCCGGTGCCCACTTCCAATTTTAAACCACACTTAGACACTGATGGCTGAGGGTGTAAGTGGGGTGGTGCGGTGGCACCAGCTGGCATAGGCCGGATGATGCCCGCACTGCCCACTCACCACAGCCATGGAATACACCTCATGATCACACAACACTATATTGGAGCAGGCTGAGGGAGACTAGGGGTCTTAGCCACCTCTGTTGTTGCTAGGCCTCCTGGGGCTGGAGGCTAGGAGGGAGATCTGGCCGTCTGGTTGGGGTTTGGGCCGGTGGGTTGCTGTGCTCGGCATTGGGCGGGGGAGCCTGCTCATCAGCACCCCAGCAGAAAGGGTCAAACTCTGGTTACCGGTGATGGTTGTACCCCATGTGCAGCAGTACCGGGACCAGAGTGAATAGGGTGTGTATGGGGAGCATGAGTGGGTGTCCGGCGTGCATTTTTGTAAGTCTGGGGTTGTATGTGCATGTGTGAGCATGAGGGAGGGAGTGTGTGACTGTGTTTGTGTATGATTGTATATGTCAGGTGGGGCCTTTGCCTCCTCCCCTCTCCTGGAACCTCTCTTGATGATATAGATCTTTGTCCCCCCTCCCCCTGCCACACCTAGTGTGAGGGGTTGTGCCATGGTCTGCCTGAGTGTTCGTGGCAACTGGGTCTGGGGGTTTAAGATTCAGGCATCTGCCTGATAGATCCCGGTGGCTGCCTGGTGGGATCTGGGTCCCTGGGCCCTGCTGGGTCCCGGGTCGCTGGGTCCCGGGACTCTGCCGGCTGCTGGTTGTGGCCCCCCGGGGCGATCCTCTGTGCCTCTCGGGGGGGGGGTGGGCTTTCCTGGTTGCAGTCTCCTTGGAGCACCTGTGTTCTGGGGCAGCACCTGGATCTCTGGGACTTGGAGCTCCCCCCGTCTCCTGCGCATCTTTGGGGGGCGGATCTGTGGTCCCTCGCACTCTCTGTTGGACGCTCCTATAGAGAAACCTTACATAAACAAGCGCGTGTACACACACAGGTGCTCACATGGTGCTCTCAAAAGTATGGGCTTGGGAACGTTAAACACAGGTCTTAAGACTATGGTGGGCACTTAATGCACTGTGATTTATTATCGTGATTCTTCAGTTAAGCAATGTTGATTATATATTTTCTTCATCAAGTTGACGCAGTGATAGCTAGATCTTGTTGTATTGTTGTTGTGTCCCTTTTTTTTTTTTGCCTTTTTCTGCAGGTCTAGAAGCAGACTCTTGTTCATTGTTTATTTTTGTGGAACACCGCCCCCCCCCCCCCCCCCCCTCTCCCCACCTTTTCTTTTCCTTTCTCTTTCACCTCTTTCTCCGTGTCTGGTCGGAATTACAATGCATTCAACAACAATAACAATAAAGTTTTAAGTATCAGGCGTGACATTAAAAGCAAACGCTTTGATGCTCCACCTGAGAGTAAATCTGTAAGGCCTGTCACCAGCATTCAGACATCAATTCTGCTTGCTTCACAGCCAGACAGGACACGGTAAAAAAAAAAAAAAAAAAAAAAAAAGAATTAAGAACAGTGCTACTTTCACATTCAATATTCCTCAGTCATGTGCAGTGATGCTTTTCATTATTTTTAATGTTACTGGACTTTTTATTTTATTGATCTTTTTTTAGTCTGTTCTATGAAAACTTGAATAAAATTATCAAAAACAGGTGGAAGTGAGCACATCCATGGAGCATATTTGAAAAAACTTATATCTCACTCTCACGTGCTCTTCAGCATCAAATAAATTGTAGAATATGAGGAAGAAGAACCGGTGATCTGAGGCACTCAGAGGATTTCAACGTCGACGCGTTGCCGGCGGCAGCGGGGGAGTCCCCGCCACGGCCACGGCGGTGCCGCCCGCCCGATGTGTCGGACAAAGTTGAAATTTTGCCACACACACACCTAATGTTCTTCTGATATGCAAATATTATATTCATATTGTATGCATACTTAAAACTTGAATCGAAGTTCATAAAAAGGCTGCAATCATACTCGAAAAACGGTAAAAAATAAATCTTACATTCTTCATCATCACAGTGAGACTCAACAGGTGTAGAAGACAGTCCCGCCCCCGTGGTGTCAACAGGTGCCTGTCGTGGCTGCAGATATTGTCTCACTGCATCTGGATACAATGATTCAAAAGTAAAAATAATTGGTTAAAGTTATCAGATACTGTATTGTGTATGTAAACAGCTAGCGAGGATCCGTCCATGGACCGTGTGTGGCAGGAGAGGCAGTTAGCTAAAACTGTAATGCAAAAAGTTCCTTTGCCAAATTTATAAAGTCTACATACCTCTGCTTTGGGCCCGTTTTTATTCTTCCTCCTTCCTTCGCTTTGGGAATGCTGATCCCGATAGCTTAGGTGTTCTTTTCATCGTAAAATATCAAAAGTTTAAACGCGACAACAACAGGATGTCCTTCTACAGTGCTACCCACGCATGTGATCTACGGCACCCTTAACGGTCAAATGCATCGGAGCGGTGGCCCAAGCGGGAGCTCGTCATGCAGCCAGATAATTAGAATTTAAATATTGATGTTTTAATTTCATGTCATTTCAGAGGCGAATTTTGAGTATGTAGAGAGTGCATTTCATATAACATTAATAATCTTTTTTTTTTTGCGCCCTATCTATCAGATGGCGCCCCAGGTGGCCGCCTGTGTCGCCTGTCAGCAAAGCCGGCCCTGCTTAACAGAAAGCCACCCACCCCATACTCCTGGAGCGTCCCTGGGGACACGGTCATAAGCCTTCTCCAAATCCACAAAACACATGTGGATTGGTTGGGCAAACTCCCATGCCCCCTCCATCAGCCTTGCAAGGGTATAGAGCTGGTCCAAAGTTCCACGGCCAGGATGAAAACCACATTGCTCCTCCTCAATCTGAGATTCAACTATCGATCGGACCCTCCTCTCCAGTACCTTGGAGTAGACCTTTCCAGGGAGGCTGAGGAGTGTGATCCCCCTATAGTTGGAAGACACCCTCAGGTCACCCTTCTTAAAGATGGGGACCACCACCCCGGTCTGCCACTCCACAGGAAATGTCCCCGATGACCACGCAATGTTGCAGAGACGTGTCACCCATGACAGCCCTACAACATCCATAGCCCTGATATACCCAGGACAAATCTCATCCACCCCAGGGGCTCCGCGGCGGTGTAGTTGTTTGACTACCTCAGCAACTTCTGCCCCCGAGATTGGACAGTCCATCCCCAGGTCTCCCGGCTCTGGCTCCTTCTCGGAATGGTGGCATAGGTGGGATTGAGGAGCTCCTCAAAGTATTCCTTCCACTGTCTGACTATAGCCTCAGTTGACGTCAGCAGCTCCCCATCCCCACTGTAAACAGTTTGAGCGAGATGCTGACTTCCTCTCTTGAGGCGCCGGACAGTTTGCCCTAATCTTTTTGGAGCCGATCGATAGTCTTTCTCCATGGCCTCACCAAACTCCTCCCACGCCCGAGATTTTGCCTCGGCAACTGCCACTGCTGCACCCCGCTTGGTTATCCGGTACCTGTCTGCTGCCTCCAGAGACCCACAGACCAGCCACGCCCTGTAGGCCTCATTCTTCAGCCTGACGGCTCTCCGAACCTCCGGTGTCCACCAGCGGGTACGGGGGTCGCCACCACAACTGGCACCGGCCACCTTGCGACCACAGCTAGCAACAGCCGCCTCAACAATCGCAGAGTGGAACATGGCCCACTCTGAGTCAATGTCCCCCACTGCTCTCGGGACGCGGTCAAGGCTCTGCCGGAGGTGGGAGTTGAAGACCGTCTTAACAGGTTCTTCTGCCAGGCGTTCTCAGCAGACCCTCAGTATGAGTTTGGGTCTGCCAGGTCTATGCGGCATCTTCCCCTGCCATCTGATCCAACTCACCACCAAGTGGTGATCAGGTAACAGCTCCGCTCCTCTCTTCACCCGGGTGTCCAAAACACACGGCCGCAGGTCAGATGATACGACTACAAAGTCTATCATCGACCTGCGAACTAGGCTGCCCTGGTACCAAGTGTACCGATGGGCATCCTTATGTTTGCACATGGTGTTCGTTATGGCCAAACTGCGGCTTGCACAGAAGTCCAATAACGAAACACCACTCGAGTTCAGATCAGGTGGGCCGTTCCTCCCAATCACACCCCTCCAGGTCAAGCTGTCATTGCCCATGTGAGCATTGAAGTCCCCCAGCAGGACAATGGAGTCCCCTGATGGAGCACTATCTAGCACTCGTCCCAGGGACTCCAAAAAGGGTGGGTACTCTGAACTGGTATTTGGCCCATAAGCACAAACAACAGTCAGGACCCGTTCCCCAACCCGGAGGCGCAGGGAAGCTACCCTCTCGTCCCCCGGGGTAAACCCCAACACACAGGCAGAGAGTCTTGGGGCTAACTGTTATGGGTTACTCCTCCTGATTGTTTTAATGCGTGTTTTTCTTTCTCTGTGTAGGTTGGCTGTGGCTCTTCCTGCTGTTCCTGCCCCTCTTTGGAGCATCGGGGAATGCCGCAGCTGACTGCAATTTCCTGATTGCCACACCATGTATTTAAGCAGCTGCTTCCTGTGCATGGTGTGGCGTTGTTGTGAAGAGTTTCTGGTGTTTAGAGCATAGCTTTGTTTCGAGTCTGTGGTAGTTTTGTTTTGTATTACCCGTGAAGTCCTTTTCCCACTTATGTGGTGATTTTTTGTTATTAAAAGTAATCAGTATCGGATCTGGTCATCCTGTCTCCTGCATTTGGGTTTATTCCTGTGTACCCTCGCGTGACATTACAACGCCACCATGACCAACCCAGCAGGAGGAATACCAGCTGCCAACCTTCCCTTACCTGGGTCAGATGAGGACGCGGCAAGTGGAGGTGAACTTGCTGTATTGGCTCGGGAGTTACGCGGCTGCCTGTCCGGAATGCAACAACTCCATGGACGCCTCTCTAGGCTGGAGCAGGCTCCCACTCCGCAGGCTCCCACTCCGCCTCGTCAGGTCCGCCTGGGTTCCCCCGAGCTCTTCAATGGCACGGCTGTGGACTGCCGGCCGTTCCTCGCCTCCTGCAGGCTGCATTTTGACTTTAACCCCGGTGAGTTCCCCTCTGAAGAAAGCAAAGTAGCCTTCGCCATGAGCTTTTTAACTGGACAAGCTAAGAGGTGGTGCCTGGCGGAGTGGGACCGAGGCTCGGACCTCCGCCGCTCTTTTCGGGAATTCTCTCGCCAGCTGCTCATGGTGTTCGATCCATCCACTCCTCACCGAACTGCTGCTGCTGACTTACTCTGCCTTAGGCAGGGCGGACGTAGCGTCTCTGCCTATGCAGTGGAGTTCCGTACCTTGGCAGTTAACACTCGCTGGCCGGAAGAGGCGCAGATCGACGTCTTCCTTCGAGGTCTCTCCAGCACTCTGAAGGACGAGCTGGCTGCACGGGAGGTTCCGGAGGATCTGGAGGAGCTAATCGAGCTGGCTACCCGCATCGATCGTCGGAGGATGGAGCGAAGCAGAGAGGAACGCCGCCTACCGGATTTTAACCACGCACCCCTCAGGGCCTTGTCACAGCCTCCCGTCGCTCGTGAGGCTCAGTCTCCTGTGGAACCCATGCAGCTGGGAGTGGGACGGCTCCCCGCATCTGAACGACAGAGACGGATGAGGGAGGGGCTGTGTCTGTACTGTGCTCGTCCCGGTCACCAGGTGCGTCACTGTCCGGGAAACGGGGGGGCTCACTAGCGGGGGGGCACCTAGTGAGTCGATTTTCATCTTCCTCCCCACCCTCTCGACCCCCCGTCAATGTGCTGGTGACCTATGGCCAGATGCAGAATGCTTATGAGACTTTGATTGACTCTGGTTCAGATGGTGATCTGATATCCCAGGAAGTGGTAAGCACACTTTGTATTCCAGTAATACCCTTATCCCCTGCCTTGCTCATCCGTGCCATAAACGGTTCCATCATCCACAGAGTAACAGCACGCACGGTTCCTATTAAGGTAACTGTTTCTGGAAACCATTCTGAACTTATGGATTTTTATGTAGTGGATTCCATGAGGCCTCCGGTTATTTTAGGTTTTCCTTGGTTGTGTAAACATTCTCCTCACATTGACTGGTGTTCAGGCCGTGTGCTCTCCTGGAGCTCTTTCTGTTTGCTGAACTGTTTAACGGCTGCTGCTACACGCTCCTCTGTCTCTAACCCTCCTGTTGAACCTCCAGACTTAAGTTCGGTGCCCCCCGAGTATGCAGACTTGGCCGCTGTGTTTTGCAAGGTGCGAGCCAAGGCCCTGCCCCCTCATCGTCCTTATGACTGCGCCATTGACCTCCTACCTGGAACGCAGCCTCCTAAGGGCCACATCTACCCCCTCGCCATCCCTGAGCGTGCGGCCATGGAGGAGTACCTACAGGAGAGCCTGCAGGCTGGGATCATTCGCCCATCCTCATCGCCAGCTGGGGCGGGATTCTTCTTTGTGGGCAAGTGGGATGGGGGCTTACAGCCCTGCATTGACTACAGAGGGCTGAATGGTATTACAGTCCGGAACACTTACCCTTTGCCTCTGTTACAGTCTGCTTTTGATCTTCTCAGGGGGGCTCAGATCTTCACAAAGCTGGACCTGCGGAGCGCTTACCATTTGGTTCGTATCCGTGAGGGAGATGAGTGGAAGACTGCTTTCAATACTCCCAATGGCCATTTTGAGTATTTGGTCATGCCGTTTGGTCTCACCAATGCGCCCGCAGTTTTCCAATGCCTCATAAATGACGTTCTCAAGGACATGATCAACAAATTTGTGTTTGTTTATTTGGATGATATCTTGATATTTTCCCCAGACCGAGACACTCATGTGCAGCACGTCAGAGCCGTATTGCAGCGTCTTCTCGAGAACCAGCTGTTCTGCAAGGCGGAGAAATGTGAGTTCCACACAACACAAACCAAGTTCCTTGGGCATGTGGTTTCTCCTGGTTCAGTGCAGATGGACGAGGCTAAGGTACAAGCTGTTCTCGATTGGCCTGTCCCCGCGGATCGTAAGCAACTCCAGCGCTTCTTGGGGTTTGCTAACTTCTACAGACGTTTCATCAAAGGGTTCAGTGGCGTGGCTGCACCTCTCCATAAACTCACCTCAGCTCAGGTACGTTTTGTCTGGGACGTTGGAGCCAATAGGGCTTTTACTGAGCTTAAAATACGTTTCTCTACGGCTCCTATCCTGACACAGCCTGACCCCTCCAAACAGTTTATTGTGGAGGTCGATGCGTCTGAGTCTGGGGTGGGGGCCGTGTTGTCACAGAGAGCGTCTGATAACAAAGTTCATCCCTGCGCGTATTTCTCCTGCAAGCTCAATCCTGCGGAGAGAAACTACGACATAGGGAACAGAGAGTTGCTAGCTGTTAAGCTAGCCCTTGATGAATGGCGCCACTGGCTGGAGGGTGCAAGACAGCCTTTTCTGGTGTGGACAGACCACAAGAACCTAGAGTACATTCGCACGGCTAAGCGACTTAATCCACGCCAAGCCCGGTGGGCTCTGTTTTTTGACCGTTTCAACTTCACCCTCTCTTATCGCCCTGGCAGCAAAAACATCAAACCTGACGCCTTGTCCCGACAATATCAGCAGGACTGCAGGTCGACAGAGGTCCCGGGTACCACCACCATCGTTCCTCCTGTCCTGGTACTTGGGGCTAACCGCTGGGCCTTGGAACGTAGGGTCAAGTCTGCAGTTTCAGGCACGGTCCCAATCCCTGATGGATGCCCCCCTAACTGCTTGTTTGTGCCTTCGAGTCTACGCCCCGCGGTGCTGAAGTGGGGGCACTCGTCACGCCTGGCTTGCCATCCCGGGATGACAAGGACCGCCTTCCTGGTGGCTCAGCGTTTCTGGTGGCCCACCATGTCCTCTGACATACGAGCTTTCGTCTCCTCGTGCCCTGTGTGTGCCAGTGCTAAAGTGCCCAGAACCCCTGCTGCAGGTCTCCTACAGCCTTTACCTATCCCCTCAAGACCATGGTCCCACATAGCCATGGACTTCATCACGGGTCTGCCCCGTTCAAGAGGTAACACTGTCATTCTGACTATCGTGGACAGATTTTCGAAGTTGGTTCATGCTGTGCCCCTACAGAAATTGCCTTCGGCAAAACAACTGGCCGAGATAGTGGCACGACATGTGTTTCGACTGCACGGGCTTCCTGAGAACATTACCTCGGATCGGGGTCCACAGTTCGTGGCAGCATTCTGGAGAGAATTCTGCAAGCTCCTCGGGATAACGGTCAGTTTAAGTTCTGGTTTCCATCCTCAGACCAACGGGTAAGTGGAGCGGTTTAATCAGGACTTGGAGACCACCCTACGAGCTATGTGCTCTAAGAACCCCCCGACCTGGTCCTCACAGCTCCCTTGGGCAGAATATTCCCATAATTCTCTTGTGAACTCTACCGGTTTCTCCCCTTTTCAGGCTGCCTATGGTTATCAGCCCCCACTTTTCCCCCATCAGGAGAGGTCTGCATCGGCCTCCGGCCCTGCCGCGTTTGTACGACGCTGTCGGCGCACTTGGGTGGATTACCGCTCTCGTCTGGTCCAGAATCAGGAACGGTTCACCGCAGTGGCGAACCGTCGGAGATCAGCCGCACCCGACTACAAGGTGGGAGACAAGGTTTGGCTTGCCTCGACAGATGTGCCATTGAAAGGGGGTTTGAGAAAGCTCCTTCCTCGGTACATCGGCCCCTATTCGGTGTCCAGGGTCATCAACCCGGTGGCGGTCAGGTTGGACCTTCCTCGCTCCCTGCGGATCCACCCTGTTTTCCACGTGAGCAAGCTTAAGCCCTTTGTGACTAGCCCCTTGCATCCGCCCCCTGCGGCTCCGCCTGCTCCTCGCCTTGTGGACGGTGGCCCGGTCTTCAAGGTGAACAAGCTCCTGGCCTCTCGGAGGGTGGGTCGGGGCATCCAGTACCTGGTGGATTGGGAGGGTTACGGCCCGGCGGACCGCCAGTGGGTCCCCGAACGCCACATCCTGTGCCGTGACCTGATCGCCCGTTTTCACCGGGACAACCCTGATCAGCCTCGTCGTCCGTCTGGAAGCCGGACCTTGTGAGGGGGGTTATGTTATGGGTTACTCCTCCTGATTGTTTTAATGCGTGTTTTTCTTTCTCTGTGTAGGTTGGCTGTGGCTCTTCCTGCTGTTCCTGCCCCTCTTTGGAGCATCGGGGAATGCCGCAGCTGACTGCAATTTCCTGATTGCCACACCATGTATTTAAGCAGCTGCTTCCTGTGCATGGTGTGGCGTTGTTGTGAAGAGTTTCTGGTGTTTAGAGCATAGCTTTGTTTCGAGTCCGTGGTAGTTTTGTTTTGTATTACCCGTGAAGTCCTTTTCCCACTTATGTGGTGATTTTTTGTTATTAAAAGTAATCAGTATCGGATCTGGTCATCCTGTCTCCTGCATTTGGGTTTATTCCTGTGTACCCTCGCGTGACACTAACAAAAAGCCAACCCCAGCCCTCCGCCTCTCACCCGGAGCAACTCCAGCAAAGGAGAGTGTCCAACCCCTCTCAAGGACTTAGGTTCCAGAGCCAATGCTATGTGTCGAGGTGAGTCCAACTATATCTAGCCGGTACTGCTCAATCTCTGCCACAAGCTCCTGCTCCTTCCCTGCCAGCAAGGTGACGTTCCATGTCCCAAAAACCAGTTTTCTTGTCCGGGGATCGGACCGCCAAGGCTCCCGCCTTGGTCTGCCACTCCGATGGTCTACTCAAAAACTGAATCATTCAGGAAGTGAGTTCTGTTTTAATAATTCTCATGTTATGATCACATGGCCAATCAGGACAAAAGAAGTTAAGAGGTGTTAACAAACAAACCTCAGAACATCACGTCTTCTTCAGATATGAAGATGCTCTGACTTGTGGATAAGGAAATCTCTATGTGCATGCAATTACTTTAACTTTGCGTCAAGGAGATATGCGGGACTGTGTGAGCTTGTCCAGTCACGTAAACTGATTAACATAAATGGGTCATTTCAAGAACACATTCATATTATTATTCTTATTAATCTAAACACGGATTAATCAACCTTATTAATTTAAGCACCTGGTTCATTCATTATCTGATTTCATTATAAAAGTTCATTTTTTGTTCTGTGAAGCAGATATAGATAAGCTGCAGCTCGGCAGAGTCCTTGAGGACGGACCATGATCTAATCAATCTAAGTGTCAACACGCACTGTAGAATCTTTCTTGCAGCTCAGAAGATTGAAAGACGCACAGAGGCAGATTAATGTCTGAAGATGACTTGTCTCTGAAAAGGCCAATATATAGATGAAAAACTGACCATTTCTGGATGCAACATTAGTTATCAAATTAAAGTTACTTGTCCAAGACACTATACGTTACTGGATACATTTTTTCTCTAGCTGTTTTTGTAATCAGCTGCCCTGGGGCACACTGAGGTGAGGCTGCTGCTGCCAGGCGCCACCGACCATTGCCAGTTGGTAAGGAAGCTGAAGCTGATGCAGCCCGATGAGCATCAGACTTTAGTTAGATTACATGTAGTTTAGCATTTGACTAAAACTTTCAATTTTTTAAAATTCTAGACCTAGAGCTGACCTCTGATGGATTGATGATCTCATGTTTCAGTGAAACTTTAGGGAGCTGTTAAATTATCTCTAATTTCATACTGATCGCATATTTTGTTTATAATTTTTTGCAACAAAATTTCTGATTTAAAAACTATTTTATATCCACATATCTAATCTAAAAGTCAGTTCTTTTAAAAAGGCCCTTTTGTATCAGTACACCTCCATCTGATTTTTCAGGTATGAAGACTTGATGACCTCCTAAATCACTGCGCATAATTTAAGTGGGGGCTTTAGATTTATGAGCTTTTAAAATGTCCCAAATCCATCAATCTCTTAAAGACCAATAAGTGAAATATTCAAACCTCTGGTGTCCTCAACTGCAGTTCAGTTTATGTCCTCCAGTCATGTGGTTGATGTTTGTTCACTGTTGAGAGCTGCTTCAGCCCAAGTATCTGCTGTGTGGAGATGGAAAAACTAATCACTCTGAATAATCTAATGTATTTTTCAGTGAGTGCTAAAAGGCTTTTAGAGAACTTGCCTCTTCAAACCATTTGTCATACTACTCTCTCTCCACATGACCCCATCTTCACCTTTTCTGTCTCAGATGGAGAAATGCCCCTTGTAGTGGAGTTGTAGCCCTCACAGGCCAGCCTGCAGCAAGATGAGCTCAGAAGAGCACAGCTCGCAAAAAATCTCCTCTGTGTCACACAGCAACAGCAGCTCCTCCTCCAAACATGAGGGCCGACAGGTAACGTTCAAGCATTATCCACCATGTCCTCGATAAATGTTTCCGACTGTAGTGCTCTGAGTCACTGAAAGCAATTTGTAGTTTCCTTAAAGCCCCCCCACCCCACCCCCACCCCACCCACACACACACACACACACACACACACACACAACATGAAATTAAGCTGATGAACCAACAAGCTTTGAATTTTTATTGGCAGGCTGCAGACTCATGAATTTTTCATTATCCATTTAGCTTTTTCTTTTTGTAAATGAAAGTAAGTGAATTTCACTCAAGTACCACAAACAGGACAAACCTGCATTTCTGAGTATTTATCAAGGGGCAGTCACTGTCTGCATTATGCAAAGCCAACATGTAAGTGACCAAAATTGCAGTTCCCCCTCATCCGCTATAGGTGCTGGCTCAACAGCACATTCTCATTGCCTCCCATGTTGGAAATACCAGGTTCACAGCAGGAAAAAACATGTTGACAGCCTGGTACAAACACCATCTAGGTCCAACAGTTCTAGTTTACATGCATGGCAACTCTGAGGGGGTAGCGTTTTTTGTAACTCTTCCATTTAGTTGTGATGCTATTTATGCTATTTGATTGACAGGTAGCATGAGAGTCTGGGCTAGCACTGTGCACAATGTGGAAACGCTAAGTGTGTTTTCAGGCAGGATTTATTACTCTTAGAACTTTTTTAACACTAATTGGCAATGAGATCCATAGTTTCAGAGATATAGCTGATATAGTAAATGCTCGATCCATTGTACACTTTCACTGGGACGGTCAACGTTTCCTGTTTGGCTGACCGTAGGGAGCAAGCAGGAGCATAACTATGAAGCAGGTCTGACATATAAGAAGGGGCACTGCCCTGAAGAGACATGAAAACAAACACCAGGGTTTTGAAACTGACCCATTTAGGAACTGGAAGCCAGTGCAGGGCAGCCGGTATTGGTGTAGTATGGTCTCTCCTCTTAGTCCTATGAGTCGGGCAACAGAGTTCTGCACCATCTGAAGCCTGGCCTAAACGAAGTTTTCAATTATGATTCAGCCAAAGAGGACAAAACAGTGGGGTCACAACATGATTTGTTGACTTTGCATGGTTTTTTAATGTACAAACATTTAGGAAGCTGAATGAAAACTGAGCAATGAGTAAGCAGTGGCTTTATTCAGTTTGGAACTTAAAATCAGCCCAGCAAGAAGTGTGTCGGGAAAGATGCAGCATTGACTCTGAGAGTGTTGTAAATGAGCTGAGTGAGGAAAAGACAAAGAAACACTTGGAAAAAGCCAATAACAATGAAAATAAAAAAGAGCAAAGACAAGAAACACTTGCTTAACCCTTCTACTGTCCTATCAGATGAACCCTCCAGGGCAGGGGTGGTTAAACGTGGTTTATTGTTTATTCCTTCGCTAGGGTGAAGTGGTACACTCCTAATAAATAAATAAATAAATAAAAACGCACCTGGGGCCCATCTGACCCCATTAACAATGCAGGAGGGTTAAATGACAAACGCTAACAAGCTCTTGAAATATTTGGAAACAAGGTGTAAGCTCATACAGCCGATTGAATAAGTGAAGAAAGCCTTTTGGAGCACCTGGCAACTGAAATCCATGTCCTATCAAACAGAAAACACCACAAACACAGACACACACGCACACTGGATGTTGTTAGGAGGATGGAGTTCAAACGATTTGAGAGTTTCTTTAATGTCATATTTATTTTAACAACCAGGATTTCAGCAGGTCCATTCCTGAAAGACAGCAGTTTTTACAAACAACCCCTACCATCCTCAGCGGGAGGCCTGCAGACCAAATCTGCTAAACACTCTCAGATATTAAATAACATTTTTATTACACTAAGAGCTGTTTCCCTGAACTGTTTCATGAGCAGTATGACCTGCTTTTATTTCTGGAAGTGTTGCTTGACCTTGAAGAATGGCAGAGGCTGACAATAATGACTCCCTGTGTGTGTGTGTGTGTGTGTGTGTGGGGGGGGGGGGGGGGGGGGGCTGTGATGAGCCCTGGAAAAGCTTCTCTCATGCAATGCTCTTGTCCCTGCCCCATTACCACAGTTGTTTTTATTTTTTCCCCCTTTTTCATTTAGAAAGCCTCACCTTCAGCGTTCATCTTGTCCAGCTGACAGTTAGTTGAGCTCAAACTGGTAATTTGGAAATGGTCAAAGACACGCTGAAAAAAAAAATACCAACGAGAATCACGTAAAACCTCGGCCAAAGACAATTTTGTTATCTGAGTGTTTGGGTCTCTATTTCCAAAGTACATTTTTGTCCACTGCACTTTTCCCATACAAAAACTATATTAATCTACTGTATATTAAATAAACACTAGTTGAGCACTAAGACAAAACAAACGCTCGTATTGAAGCCCGTTTCCCACTAGAACTGTCCATAAGCACATCTACTGGCTCTGCTGATACTTGTCACAACCTGTCCTGTCTCCCCACTCTTTTCAGCCCTGTGTCTTCCCTAATTGCTCCCACCTGCCTCTCGTCTCCCACTAACTTTAGATCCCAGCTCCTCTTGTATTTAAACACTCCCAGTTCTGTGTTCCTTATCTGTTCATTGTTTCAGTGTCCATTGAGCTCATCATTAAAACCTTTTGAATGTTGCTGCCTGCCTGCCTGCCTTTGGATTCTCACCTCAACCACTCTACTTCGCTCCGCGCTCGTGACAGAATGAACAGACCTCCTGAAGGATCCAGCGGGGAAATTGTTCCCTGGGAGTGCCTGCTGCAGTAGCTCTCTCCCAGCTACCAGCCGGCCTCCCCTCCTCCAGCGCTGCCGTGCCGCAGATGCCGCCGCCAAACGTCGGCCTTGGTGATCCTTTCTGCCCTGCCCGATCCAGATGGGAGGTTGGGCTGGGAGGCGTAGCCGGACAACTTCCCCTACGAGAGCACCAGACTGGCAGTGTGCTCTCCTGGAGTTGGTCCACGACGCGGGAGGGAACCCAGGCCCCGTCGTCACCTGCAGCCCGGGAACTGTGCCACGGGCGCGCCACAACTCCTGCTGATGTCACCTCCAGCTCCTCAGTGAGTCAGACTCCAGAGGGGGTTGTGAAGACGTCCCACGAGCAGTGCACTCAGCCGGGAGACACTCCTCCCGAGGTCTCCTCCCACTCTAAGAGGGACCAGATGGTGGGGTCAAATGAGCAGAGTATTGCTGTCCACCTCAGAGGTCCCTGCTCTGCGTTCCAGCTTGGACGCTCAGGCTCCGTCTCTAGTCCAGTCAGCACCTTCGTCGACAACAGACCAAGGGATCGAGCCTGCAGACGACACAACGGAGCTCGCCGGTCTCCAGTCTGAGCTGGCCCGGCTCCGTCAACTCCTCAGTCTGCAGGAGTTCCAGTTGGAGACCCTATCCGCCCTTGTTCTCCAAGAGGCACCTCCAGAAACTCCAGTGGCCCTGCCTGCAGCTGCCCCGCCTCCAGTTACTTCAGCGGCCCCGCCTGTAGCAGCCTCGCCTCCAGTCACTTCAGCGACCCTGCCTGCAAGCGACCCGACAGAGTTCACCTGCCTCCAGTCTGAGCTGGTCCGGCTCTGTCAACTCCTCAGCCTCAAGACACTATCTGCCCTGGTTTTCCAAGAGGCGCCTCCAGAGACTTTAGCGGCCCCGACTGCAGCAACTCTGCCTCGTGACAATACTTGCTAACGTGTGATTGACTGTTCCTGCCACCTGTGTACTTGACAGTTTTGCATTCCTGACAGCCTCTAGTCTAGGCTGTAGTTTTATTGATATTTTCTGTATACTTACTGGAAAGATTTCCATTTAGCACTGGATTAAGGGTTGTGGTCCGCATGCCAATTATGTCCTATTCTAAAGTCAAAACTACATTTATGAAGTAATCCTCTTGGTTTGAAATTTTTTATTTTTATTCATATAAAACATGGTGGGCACTCATTAGTTATGCGCCATCTTGAAATATGATAGCCTCGGGGTTAAAATTAGGGGGGATTTGTGGGGCAGTAGCCTAAGCAGAGAGGCCTAGACTTCCTTCTCCTGGGCCACTTATGTCAGCTCCTCCATGGGAATCCTAAGGTGTTCCCTGGCCATCCGAGAGACATAGACCCTCCAGCGTGTCCTGGGTCTTCTTTGAGGTCTTCTTGGACATCACCTCAACAGGGAAGCATCCAGGAAGCATCCTAACTAGATGCCCGAGCCACTTCAACTGGCTCCTCTTGATGTGGAGGAGTAAAGGGTATTCTCCAAGCCCCACCCGGATGACCAAGCTTCTCACCCTACTTCTAATGGACAGCCCAGACATCCCGTGGAGAAAATTCATTTTGGCTGATTGTATCCGCAATTTCATTCTTTCAGTCTCTATCCAAAGCTCTTAACCATAGGTGATTCGAGAGCTTTGCCTTCTGGTTCAGCTCTCTCTTCACCATGCCAGCTAGCACCTCAGAGCTGTGGAGTTTCTTTGGGTTGGCATCGTATTACTGCTGCTTTGTAAAAGGGTTTTCCTCCACTGCCAGTCCCTACATCAGCTGATTGAGAAAGACTAGCTGTTTGAGTGGACTGAGGAGTGTGCAGCAACTTCTCACCAACTCAAGGCTGCTTTGACTGATGCTCCAGTTCTGGTTTATCCCAACCCAGGCAAGTCTTTCACTTTGGACACCGACATGAGTAGCTTTGGGGTAGGAGCTTTGCTTTCACAGCAGAGGGTGGCTGGCAAGAAGGTTGTGGCCCACTTCAGCCGTAGCCGGACTGAGAGAAACTACTGCAACACCAGATGGGAGTTGCTGGCTGTAGACTTGGCAGTGCGGTACTTTCAACCTTACCTCCTGGGAACCAAGTTCAAGCTCCGGACCAACTAAGCTAGTCTTACTTGGTTGTTGAACTTTAACCCTCTCAGGCTCAAAATAAGTTTTGATAAAAGGACGAACAACTAAGTCCTTCAGGGGTACTTCTGAGTTAAAAATGCTCATGAATTACAAATGTGGAGTAACCAGGTAGGTAGGTTTTAACTGTTGCAAATCTGCAACGCCTGCCTCCAGAGGGCTAAGCAACCAGTGGGACAGGTGGCTAGATGGTTATGACCTCTCTTGGCAGCCCTGCCTTGTTAATGAGTGCTGACACTGCGTTTGTTGCGAGGAACAGGAGCATGCACCCTCAGCAGCAGCAGCAGCCGATCCAGTTGCTGACAACAAAGAGAAGGAGCGATTTCCCATGGAACAGCTAAAGGAGCAACAGGAGGCTGATCAAGTTCCGGAAGAGGTGATGAGCTGATTGGCCAGCTGTGTTCTCCCATTTGCCAGAGCTGAAGATCTTGCACTCCCAGTATGTCAGTCTGGAGCTCCATGGGGTCCTTTATAGGTGTTAATCACAACATGGCCACCCAACTTACCATACTCACCAGCCAGCATCAAAGAAACTGGAACTGGAATCTGCCTCTTGTGCTGTGGGCTTATTGCACTGCTGTCCAGGAATCCAGCCAGAACACCCCACTCATCTTGATGTTTGGGAGGGAGCTTCGGACACTGGCGGACTTGATATTTGGTCCACCACATGAGCCAGAGATTTTGAGTGGTCTGAAACTATGTTTGGCAGCTGAAAGAACGTCTTGAAGGGGTGCATAAGCTGGTGCAAACATCCCTGCTGGAAACTGGAGCCCGCCAGAAGAGGGCATTCGACTCCAGGACTAATGGCCCACCCCTTGCACCTGAGGACAAGACCTGGGTGTACTGCCCAGTCAGGAAAAGGGTGCTCTCCCCAAAGCTGATGCATCACTGGCAGGGACCTGGGTAGATCGTGGACCAGATCTCTGAGGTGGTATTTCGGGTTTGCTTGCGTGGTCATGAGCGACCATCACAAGGACCGACTGACTTTAAATCGACTTTGAGCTCCTGTGCCACAGGCTGGTGGCAATGGATGAGGCTCCCCATCTTCTGATGTCAATGCTGAACGGGCCAGGGATTTGCCTGAGATGCTGAGGCACTGGGGCACAGGGGAGACTTGTGCGTGTTCTGCACCAGCCTGGACAGTTCCAGGACTTTATGCTTGAGGGCTAAGGGTTGTGGGGACAGTTGTTTTGTCCTATTTTGGTGTGTTGGGTTGTGTGGATGTCTTTTGTTCAGTGTTCTGACTCTGCATGTTGGTGTCTATTCTGCACCATGAGCAAGGGATCCATTCCAGGGAATGGGACCGCAGTACTGTTTGGCTGTAGAATAAAGTAGTTCACTGTAGGGATGTCTGATATTATCGGTCTACCGATGTTATCGGCTGATATTGGCCTTAAAATGTAATATTGGAAAATATTGGTATTGGTTTTTTGCTCCTTAGTGACCCGACTTTTACATACCATACACATATTACCCATCAAACTCTTTGGCTTCATCTCATGTCTCTGAAAATGTCAAAATATCACATATTTGGGGTTTAGTTTTTGAGATATTTTAGTTTTATTTGGCCCAACTTGTTAATGATAAGGAATTTGCACTGTGTAGAGCAGTCCCTAACAGCATGTGTGTAGCTAGCCAGCAAACAACAACCAATAAACACAAGAATCTTCACCCAAGGTTTGTATTTCTTAAACGAAGATCTTTATAAATGCTTTATCACCATAACTACAAAATACAGCAAAGTGCTTAGCAATTAGCCTAGCTTAGCATGTATGCTCACACTGCTTACATCTTATTAATATAGGCTTAGCAATTAGCATAGCTTAGCATGTATGTTCACATTACTTACAATTTATTAACTATTAACTTTAAAACACGCCCAAACATTCCCTAAACAAATCAATGCTTACAGCGACAAAAGTTCTTCACAGCACGAACGTATAAAGCAAAATCAGCATGTTCCTGCTGCCACAGTATATTTAGGCAAAGTACACCTACTTTGCTGCAGTGTTGTGAGTTTTCATGAGCCAACAGGATTTACATAAAATAACCCAGTTCTGCACTTGGGCATCAACAGTGATTCTCAAAAATCTGGAATGTGCCCCGCAATTAGAAAACAGGGAGCAGAGAAAATAACCCTGACACACAGATTTTAAAACATACAAAAATATTTTAATAACTTATGGAAAAAAGTTGAATTATTTTGGTCCGTTGCCTCAGGATGGGAAAGCATTGTGCTAACAACACTGTTTACAGTGGGGATGGTGTGCTGCTGACCTCTACTCCGGACATTGTGGATTGATAATTGGTGGCGGAATACTTCGAAGACTGCCACAATCCCACCGGCACATTTTCCAGTAAAGAAGTAGAGTCTGGGACTTTGGTTTGGACTGTCCAATCACTGGGGGTGAGTTTGTCAAAAAGCTCCTCAGTGGCAAGGCTCCAGGGGTGGATGAGATCCGCCCAGAGTTCCTTAAGGCTCTGGATGTCTTAGGGCTGTGTTGGCTGACGAGTCTCTGCAATATTGCATGGACATTGTGGACAGTTCCACTAGACTGGCAGACTGGGCTGGTGGTTTCCCTATTTAAAAAAGGGATCACAGGGTGTGTTCCAACTACAAGGGGGATCACACTCCTGAGCCTCCCTGGTAAGGTCTGTTCAGGGGTACTGGAGAGGAAGGTCTGTTGGATTGTCCAACCTTGGATTCAGGAGGAGCAATGTGGTTTTTGTCCTGGATGTGGAACACTGGACCAGCTCTATACCCTTAGGGGGTCCAGGAGGGTGCGTGGAACATGTAATTTGTGGATTTGGAAAAGGTGTTCAACCACTTCCCTTGAGGGGCCCTTTGTGGGGTACAGCAGGAGCAAGATCAATAGGTGGATTGCAATAGGTGGATTGATGCTGCATCTGCAGTGATGCAGGGCTGTCGTGGTGAAAAGAAAACTGAGCGAGAAGGCGAAGCTCTCGAGTTAACATGCAATCAACGTTCCTACCTTCACCTATGGTCATGAGCTTTGGATAGTGACCAAAAGAACGAGGTCGCGGATACAAGCGACCAAACGGAATTTTCTCTGCAGGGTGTCTGGGCTCTCATTAGAGATGGGGTGAGAAGCTCGGTCACTTGGGAGAGTCTCGAAGTAGATCCCCTGCTTTTCCACATCGAGAGGAGCCAGTTGACGTGGCTCGGGCATCTAAGTAAGATGCCTCCTGGATGCCTCCCTGGTGAGGTTTTCTGGGCACCTACAACTGGGAGGAGACCTAAAAGAAGCCCCAGGACATGCTGGAGGGTTGATGTCTCCTGCCTGGCCAGGGAACGCCTTGGGGTTCCCCCGGAAGAGCTGGTCCAAGTGGCTGGGGAGAGGGATGTCTGGGCCTCTCCACTTAGGCTGTTGTCCTTGCGACCCGACTCCGGATAAGTGGAAAAGAATGGATGTATGAATTATTTTAGCTCATACCAGGTTAAACTTAAGCTCAATCATTATTCTGTTACAAAACTCCACTGGTGTGTTCTTAAAGCCTTCCTGGGATTTTTACTCTATTTTATACAAGCAGGCCTTTACGGATTAGTTCATGATGAAGCATCAACCTAAACTTTGTATTGGCTGGAGTTATGGGATTAAACTGTAATCCCAGTCCGGAAATTATTTTGGGTAAGTGTGAGATTAGACAGGAATACTAATTTTACATTTGATTCTAGGTCAAAATAATAACACCAGAATCTGTAGAACTGTGGAAACTTTTCATCAAAAGCTTATTTTATTGAACAATCGACACTAGATGAAAACAAACAGCAGATCTGAACCAACAACAAATTTCAAACCTGTTTCACTCAATTACACGTGTTTGCTATCATGTCAGTCATTTAGACATTACTTTTATTCTGTGTTCCTGCAGGACAGCTGGGAAATTGTGACAGATTCATGGGGGGTCTTTGGGAATGTTCTGGAGCCCCAGAAAAAGGAAGGCTTCATGCTAAAGAGGAGGAAGTGGCCCATGAAGGGATGGCACAAGGTATGATAAATCCCTTAAAAGACCCATGGGACTTTACAGTTCTTGTGAGGGATTTTTTCCATGTGATTGCTTAATTTCATTGAAAGCTGTTCTTTGTAGTTTTTATGTATCCTTTAACAAACTTGCTGACACGACCATTCATGCTTAAAACACATTAAATGACATTCTGCTGCAGATGATTTCACCCACAGGAGAGTCACAGATGACCAGGGTCAGCGCCTGCTGTCTGAGAGCTTTTCCTGGGATAATGATAGTTACTTATATTTGCGTTCCACTCACATGCATTAGCTGATGGCCTGTTGGCTACCAAACTGTATATGTTTAGTATTGACTTCTAAATCGGGTCTCTGTGCTTTCTTCACTCAGATTCTCTTGATGTACAGTAAGAGCCCCAAGAATTACATTTAGAAATGTAAGCAGAGAAGGGAGATTGCATTGGAGTGATAGGAGGAGTAATAAAAGGAGACAAATTCAAGGGAGTATGGAATGACGATTATTTTACTCCAGAAAAAATCATTACAGACATTGTCAAGACATTTGTTCTGTCACAATCACAGAGTTATAACAGGAGTGTTGCATATGATTCCAGCTGCATCTCATTTGTTCCTTTTTTCTTCCTCAGAGATACTTTGTCCTCAATAAGGGCATCTTGAAGTATGGCAAGTGCAGCCCTGATGTGAGTACATAAGGCTACTGGCTGTATTGTGCAGGTTTGTGAGCTACCACTGTAGTTTTAAAAGCCCTGAATTATTTGCAATCCTTTATCATTGCAAGGAATCAAACTGTAAAATTAGCCTTCCAGCTTCACGTTTTATGGCGGAATGACATGCAGAATGTTGGCTAAGTTGTTTTTGCCAGAGCCAGTACATAGTTTGTTCCTAAACTTGACAGCACCCTGCAGCATTTGTGCACCAGCTAATGTAATAAAATTATGTTTCGTGTCAACGCTAACCCTATCCCTATCCCAGATTGACAAAGGGAAGCAGCATGGTTGCATTGACGTGGGTCTCTCAGTCATGGCCATTAAGAAAAAAGCCAAGTGTATTGATCTTGACGCAGAAGACAACATTTATCACCTTAAGGTAAATCAGAAGAATGGGTGAATGATCTCTGTATTTTTCTGAAATTATGATATTAAAGGGATTTTACCAATAATTATGTGAATTAATATTTAGTCCTAGTGCTCTGTATTTTTGTTTATGACCTCTATTTAAGTCCCACTTGACCTTGTGTGAATGTCTGATGGTGGGATCTCCTCTGCAGATTAAGTCACAGGAGCTTTTTGACGAATGGGTTTCAAAGCTGCGTCACCATCGAGTCTATCGCCAAAATGAGATGGCCATGTACTCCAGCGAGAAGCCCTTCTTCTTTCCGCTATACCCCTCCCCCAACACCCCCAGCATGGCTGAGAGTGCCTCAATCAGAAGGGTAACTCAATAGATGTATTTCCGCTATCGGAAGTTCAGGGTAATTTTATTGGAACTTCCCGGCAGGTGCGTTTCCACTTCACCAGGCCGGGCCATTTTGAGAAACTTTTGGAGTACCTGAACAGGGGAGGTACTCGGAAAGGCCCAGTAGCTTAGCAGAACCTTTGGTTAACTCATGCTGATTAGTAATAAGCAGATATTGTCCAAAACAAGAGTTGCTTGTGAAGCAGAATGTAACTACAAAGACCGTTCACCATCCATACAGCCATCCATTTTATTCAGCTTCTCCAGAGTTGGGTTGCGGGAGCAGTAGCCTAAGACGAGAGGCCCAGACTTCCCTCTCCCCAGCCACTTGGGCCAGCTCTTTCGGGGGAATCCCAAGGTGTTCCCTGGCCAGGTGAGGGACATAGTCCCTCCAATGTGTCCTGGGTCTAACTTTAGGCCTCCTCCCGATTGAACGTACCCGGAAAGCCTCACCAGGGAGGCATCCAGGAGGCATCCTGACCAGATGCCCGAGTCGCCTCAACTGGCTCCTCTCGAAGACCGTTCACACTGATTTAAAATTGGCATTACTAAACTCCCTACACAGAAAAACGCTGTTGAATTTCCTTCACAACCATAGTTCACAGAGCTTTGTTGTGTCACAGAGTACCATAATAAAACAACACTTTTTCTGGTCATTGAACGCCACATTTTACATCATAAAGTAGCTCCCTCAATACTCTAAATGAATTAAGTTTCCATATTCCAACAGAATAACATTTTTAATGTTAGTGTGGACACTTTTTGATGACATTACTCACCGTTGAAGCAGTCGCGATATGCTAGGGTCTGTGCAAAGTCCTAAAAGGCCTGAATTTGTTTGGAGGCACAACAGAATTTACCCTGAAGTTCTGACAATGGAGACATACCCTACTGTTACTGTGTGCAACATCAATATTATATCTTTCTGCAGGTTCTTTATTTTTCATCTTCAACTAGAAAAATTATTCTGAAGGAGAAAGCTTGTTTTCCCCAATGAGTCATGGTAGATGGCTGCTTAAGCCTGATTCATGCTTCTGCGTCAGTGCGGAGACACGCAACGCCATTATCCATCCTTGCGTAGGGCCCCGGCAGGCACACAAGTACGTAATGAGTAGAGCCCAACATCCGTCCATCGAGACGGAGAACGCAAGCTGCTGTCGTCTACACCGCCGCCATTGCGCCTTCAAAAATATAAAGAGAGCAGAGAATAACTAGCAGCAGACACGAAGAAGCTTCATGAATACCTCGCGAAAAAACTCTAAAATATGAACGTTTAATTCCCCCGTGACTGGATGAGTGAAACGATACGCAGCAAGCGTTTTGTTTGTGGACGGGAATGACAGGAAACGTGGGTTTAGAGGTGGCGAGTGCATGAAGAGGTGGAGGAGAATGAGAGACAAATATGTCTGTGTTAAAAAGTCTCTTATATATACAAAAAACACAATATAAACACACTATCTTGGACCGGATACATGACAGGATACCACAGAACAGCGCTACGCCCTCTGTTGCCCTGGTGGGGAATTGCTATGCAACACTACCCAGGAGACGGAGGAGTATGAGGGCTAAATGCTTCCATCAATCCATACATGTCTGTCCCTTGCGGAACTGACGGCGAAGCATGAATCAGGCTTTATACTGAGCCAGGATCCTCTTGAGGTTTCTTCCTGTTAAAAGGGAGTTTTCCTTTCCGCTGTCGCTACATGCTTGTTTAGTATGAGGATTGCTGTAAAGACTCTGACACTAGTCAGTGACTCGATGCAACCTGCTGGGTTCCTTATATAGGAAACTTTTTACTGATTGGCTTGATGACCTGAACTGTATTGGAAGGTGTACTTTGTGAACTGCCTTGGGACGACACTTGTCGTGATTTGGTGCTATAGAAATAAAATGAATTGAACTGAATTGTTTTTGGACTGAACTGACCTTGTAGTCTGATTACTTGTGCAGTGCTTGTCAATTCAAAGACAGTCCTCAGTGCATCCTGCAGGAGGCTTCCCGCTCATCTCCAACAGTCAGTCCAAGGTAACTGCATGGCTTCAGTCATCGGACGACATGGACAGATGTTCCAAAGGTGAGACAGCAGAGCTACTTTTGACCTTTGGGTGTTTTTAAACACTCTTTGGAGTTGCGTGTGCTTTTCTTGCAAATCCTCAAAAAATAATGCATGCACAAACTGTAGCACATTATACTGCACTGAGCACACCCGTCAGCGCTGCTTCGGAGGAAAGGACCTGTGGAAATTTTTGTCCTCACTGCACATCTAACACTGTTCTGGTCTAGCACTTTCTACTGAGATTAATCCATGGTTGTTCACATTATGATGTAAATCCATCAATAATGGAAAGAAATCTAGAAAGGGATTCACATGCACCGAAGAAGATGTGGTGTCCCACGCACCACCTTGTAATTGTAAAAGTAAATATGGAAGCTACACATGTCATCTATTCCAAAGCTGTAATCAAAGCTGGCAAAGTTATAACTAAGTGATGAAGAAAAGCTTGTTTTGTCCATTATTCACGTCGATATTCTTACCTTCTCCAGTATAGTGTCGTCCGTCACACTTAAGCGATGTAAAGTCAGGTGAAACGTGAAATGATCATTTGATGAGATGAAAGAAACTGAGGACTACATATGAAAGTGGCCTGTTCAAATGTTTTTGGGTCCCTTTTGCCTGCAGTGTAAATGTGGCCTAATTTATGTAATTAATGCATCAGAACTTCCTCCCGCTCACTCCTCATCAGTCCATCAGTCTGCATCCACCTACGACCTTTAAAATGATAAACAGCAACTTTTTCATATTTTTAAATATTTTTTGAGCCACTGTGTGCTAAAATTACCCTTCATGGGTTAATGAAAGGCCACCCAGCCCGTATCACCCTCTGTGGCCAGAATACTGGCATTCTCCAAGATGGCAGCCCAACCAGTATATTGTTTGTCTGTTAGTGTCTGACTGTTACACGTTGTTTGTGTTTATGTGCTCTTATAATATTTTCTTTCAATTTTTAGAAAATGTTGGAGTAGATGTTTTGATTAACATTCTCTGTATTTTTGTGAAGTTTTATGATTCATGCAATTTGGCAGAAGGTCCTGGATTGCTTCTCCACCTCAACCCTTGCTGCGGAGACACTGAGGCCTTCAGTCTCAGACAGATACAACATTCCTGGAAAACAAAGGCCTGCTGTGTGGTGTGGTTGATCCCACACTTCTCACAATCTAAAAACCACAAACTCTGACCATCTTCAGCTTGGATCCTGCTCTGATCTTCCTTTGTCTGTGGCTCAGACCTTGGCTGGCCTGATCAGAGTTTTCATCATTTCCAGCTAGGACCCTGTTGGTTTCTGCCTGGTCCTTCCTGGATTTCTTCTGATCTTTGCCAGGCTTTATCTGGTTTCTGTTAGCCTGAAGTGGGCTTTCCATCATCTTTGGACTGGATCGCTTGTGTATGCTATATCTGCTTGGACCCTGGTTCTTCTGTATCTTCTAGACATTGGCCCCGCTGCATCCCGAAAAGCCTGGTTCTGCTTCGATCTTCTGGGTCAGGCTCGTGTCAGCCAACTGGAGCCTGCTTGTAGCTTTGCCTGTTTCTAAGGCGCTAACTGCAACAACCTTCTGGAGACAGAGCATTCAACACCTTCCTGGAACCTGGATTAATTGCTGAGCTGCTCACAACCTTTATTCTGCTGATTCAATATTTTGTAAGAGATTATTTGGCCCGAGAGGAAGCCTGAAGCGGATTTCACCAAACAAAGAACCCTTGCTGGATCATGCTCGTAAACCTGTAATATACCTTGAAACACAAAATGTTTGCTAACATTATGTGATATTGTTAAAGTAACTTATGAGCCCCAAGATTGCACCACAGACCCTCCACCCTTTGTCATACCTTGTGGGGGAACATGTGCAGAGAACTAAATGCTTGGAAAGTGTCACCATTTCCCTTTCCTCCTTTCTCTGAATTATCTGACTTAGTCCAGGTAATGTGTGTTATGACTCTACAAGATAACTTTATCATACCTCTAAATGACTTTCAATTCAATTCGATTCAAAAATACTTTATTAATCCCAGAGGGAAATTGATTGCTGTGGTAGCTCAGAATAATAATAATAATCAAGTCATCAAAGAGTTATTGTATATTACAATGGCTGTTGGCAGGAAGGATCTCCAGTAGCGGTCAGTGTTGCAGCCAAACTGAAGAAGCCTCTGACTGAAGACACTCTTCTGCTGTCGGACAGTCTTGTGAAGAGAATGCTCAGGGTTGTCCATCATTTTCTTGATTCTCTGGAAGATCCTTCTTTGCATTATCTCCTCCAGTGGTTCCACAGTCGTCCCCAGAACAGAACCAGCCTTTTTTATTAGGCTGTTGAGCCTTTTCAGGTCCCTGCTTCTGATGCTGCTACCCCAACAGACGATGGCTGAAGAGATTACACTCTCAACAACAGACTTGTAGAAGATCTGCAGCATCTTGCTACAGACATTGAAGGACCTAAGCGTCCTCAAGAAGTGCAGTCTGCTGTGTCTCTTCTTGTAAACAGCTTCACTGTTCTTTCTCCAGTCCAGTCTGTTGTCCAGGTGAACTCCAAGGTATTTGTATTCCTCAACCACCTCCACTTCTTCTCCCATGATGGAAACAGTGTTTGACTCCACCCTGTTTCTTCTGAAGTCTAAAATCATCTCCTTTGTTTTGTTCACGTTCAAGGTCAGATGATTGTTTCCACACCATGCCACAAAGCGCTCCACCAGCTCTCTGTACTCAGCTTCCTGTCCATCTCTGATACACCCGACAACTGCAGAGTCATCTGAGTATTTCTGTAGATGACAGGTCTCTGACTTGTACTGGAAGTCTGAGGTGTACAGGGTGAAAAGGAATGGTGAGAGTACAGTCCCCTGTGGTGCTCCAGTGTTACTGATCGCCTGGTTTGATGTGCAGTTCTTCAGCCTCACAAACTGTGGTCTGTTTGTCAGGTAGTCTTTAATCCAGGCGATAGTTGAGGCCCCCACTTGTGTCTTCTGGAGTTTCTGGCAAAGTACATCAGGCTGGATTGCGTTAAATGCACTGGAGAAATCAAAGAACATGACCCTCACAGTGCTGCCTGCTTTGTCCAGATGACAGTGGGTTGGTTGAAGCAGCTGGATGATGGCATCTTCAACTCCAACTCCATGGCGATAAGCAAACTGCAGCAGGTCCTGATATGTTCTAGTTTGCTTATTCAGGTGGACCAACAGGAGTCTCTCCAGGATCTTCATGATGTGGGATGTCAGGGCAACCGGTCTGTAGTCGTCACTGACTGATGGGGGAGTTTTCTTTGGAACTGGAACAAGGCAGGATGTCTTCCACAGGACTGGAACCTTCTCCTGGGCCAGGCTGAGGTTGAAGAGGTGCTGCAGAATCCCACAGAGCTGCTCTGCACAGACCTTCAGTACCCGGGGGCTGACACCATCTGGACCTGCAGCCTTGTTCCTGTTCAGTCTCTCCAGCTGCCTCTTCACCTGACTTCTAGAGACAAATAGTTGGGAGGGGGAGGTAAACGGGGCAGCAGCATCTCCTGACTTGGTTGAAGACAGATTTATAGAACCAGAAGAATCCATGACTGCATTAGAGGACAAAAGAGCTGGCGTGTGACAGGAAAATGTTGGATCAGAGGAGGATGGGACATCTGATTGGCTAGGGACAGGCAAGGAGGATGCTGTGTGTGTTCCTGAACTGAACCTATTGAAGAACTTGTTCAGTTCATTGGCTGTGTCCAGGCTGCCATCTGTGCAATCCTTCCTCTGCTTGAAGCCTGTGATCTTCTTCATCCCTGACCAGACATTTCTGATATTGTTCCTCTGTAGTTTGTTCTCCAGGTTCTTCCTGTATGCCTCTTTGCTGTCTCTGATCTTGATCTTCAGTTGCTTCTGTATACTCCTCAATAATTCCCTGTCTCCCTCCTTTGAGGCTCTTTTTTCTCATTTAGCAGATTCTTCAGTTCACTGGTGATCCAGGGTTTGTTATTAGTGAAGCATCTCACTGTTCTGGTGGGTATTATATTATCCACACAGAAGTTTATATAATCTTTGACACATCCAGTCATGGCATTGATGTCCTCTGAACAAGTGGTTTGTATTGAGTAGAGAAAAACAAGATTGTGATCTGATTGTCCCAGAGGAGTTCTTGTTTTCTCTTGTGGAGCAGCTGACAAACTGTTGAAATGTTGGAAGTGTAGCAGAGAGCGAGGCATGATTGAAATCACCAGATATAGCCACAAATGCATTGGGGTGCTGGGTTTGTAGCTTAGTGACAATGGAATTGATGGCTTCACATGCATTTTCAGCAATGGCTGAAGGTGGAATATAAACGGTTGCCAAGACAACACTGGTGAACTCTCTTGGCAAATAATATGGGCGACAAGTTACTGCCAAGAGTTCAACATCTGGGCTGCAGAGACGACATTTCACTGAAACATGACATGGATGGCACCATCTTTTGTTGACAAGCACTGCCATTCCACCTGCTTTTCTTTTCCCACTCCTCTTCAGATCTCCGTCTGCTCTGTTTCCTTTTGATTTTGTAATAGCACTAAATAAAATAAAGAGAGCTGAAGACGGAGCAGCTTGAAGAACGACTCGCATAAAAACTGTAAAAATATGTGCTTTTTTCACCCATGACTAGAGGAGCATAAAGATATGCAACAAGAGATTTATTTATGGATGATAATGACAGGAAAAATGGTTTTAGAAGTGGCGAGTGCATGAAGTGGCGAAGAGAATGAGGGACAAAGTTGTCTGTGTTAAAAAGTATCTAAAGTATGTTAATGTGCTAAGATTAGCTCAGCCATTGGCCATCAGGTGATAGAAAATCCATTAACCTGTTTATTGAGGTAGATTCCTCATGCAATGGTTTGGTATGAGCTTCTAATTCAGGCATTGTTAATGTTAGCCAGGAAAAGCATTATGATGAAATCAGTGGGGGACGAGCTTCCTTCCATTCCCCTGTGGGAGTCACTCATCTTGTAGGTTTCAACTCTGATTACACCTGGACACCAGGTGGGGGAGAACTCTCAGTGGGTTGTAGACATTTCGAAGGGACTTTTGGAAGCACTGGGAGTGAACAGTAAACCGGATGATGGATAACCATGGTGGACATAACTAATTCTGCCTGCTCTTGTTTTAGTTGAGTATGGACTCTACAGAATATGTACAATTTTAATGCTATGCAAGGTTGTTGTATTAGAAGTTGGTCAGTCTGTATTTGTTGAATAACAAAAATTTATATTTTAAAAAAGTATCTTAAGTACAAAAAACGCAATATAAACACAAATGTTAATACACTACCTTGGACTTGATACATGACATGATGAGAAGTGCTACGCCCTCTGTTGTCCTGGCAGGGAATTGCTTTGCAACTCTCCCCAGGTGACGGAGAAGTCTGAAGGCAAAACATCTCTGTCGATGCAGGAAATGTGCTGGAAGCAGACTGCAGCACCAGGCATGTAGGCTTATGAGCAGGACCGGCACTCTGAAGTTGTATGTGCGAAATTCTGGCCACAAAGGGTGATGGAGGTCTGAGAGGCATTTCATTAACCCTTCAAAGCGTTAACGATCAGTTTCCTAAAGAAATTCTGGATCGCTACCGAGTTCTCTTCCCGCTGTGCAAGAAGTTCATCCAGGATGGGAAGCGGGCTGTCATCTCCGTGGATAAACTGTTTGTTGACGGTAAGATCTACAAAGAACGAGGAGTAACAGACTGGCTTTATTAGACAAACTTCAGGTACAACTTTATTATTATTAACAGCACTCACTGGGTTTGAACATGTCAGGATTTATAGCTGCTAGATCCGTTTAGAAATGTTCACCTATTCCCTCACCACCTCACAACCACAACACTTTTTCTTTTCTTTCTTCTTTTTTACTCTTTTTAACCTTTATAATTCCTTTCTTTCCCTTTTTTATCTGCTTCTGGATTTTTACATCCGCATGGCACAATTTTTTTTCCCTTTCCACACTGCAGCACACAACTTGCGCGCGCGCACACACACACACACACACACACAGACTCCATACGCAGTCACACACACACACACACACACACACAGACACACACACACACACACACACACACAGACTCCATACACACACACACACACACACACACACAGACACACACACACACACACACACACACACACACACACACACACAGACTCCATACACACACACACACACACACACACACACACACACACACACACACACACACACAAACACACATAACTCCATACGCAGTCACACAGATAAGTAGCCTAAGGCGTTTCATTGTACAATCAAAACACAGTTGGGCTTGTCTTGTTATTGTTGTTATTATTATTATTATTATTGTTTTTTTATTATTTATTTTTACTTTATCATTATCAGCATTAATATTTTTATATTAATGATGTGGGGGATTTTTTTATTGTTGTTTTTTTTACTATTATTATTATTATATTTAATGTTGCAAATGATAATAATGATTATAACAATACCCTTGTTATTATTATTTACTATAAGATCAATATATGCGTTTAATTACTTATCTCATACACATGAAGGCGTCATATTATAGCTACTCACACACACATCTATGGGTGCACTAAGGTTTGTCTCATGGAACGTTTATGGAGCTGGCTCCATAGAGAAAAGATTAAAGATTTTTGATCAGTTAAAGAGAGTGCAAGCAGACATAATATTGTTACAAGAGACTAATAGATCTGCCACATCTGCAGATGAACTTAAAACACCTGAGTTTCCCAGCATGTTCTCTGCCTGCTATAACTCTAGGCAAAGAGGTGTAGCTATTTTAATACACAAAAACATCAATTTCACAGTATTGGACACAGTCTGTGATCCAGAGGGTAGATTTATAATGTTAAAAATATCTGTAAAGAACCAACGCTTATGTATCGTCAGCATATACTGTCCAAATATTGATGACCCTTCATTCTTTCATAATTTTTTCTCTGTACTCTCCGAACACTTGGACTGTCCACTTATACTTGGAGTTGATTTTAATTTTTGGATGAATTCCTTAACAGACAGACTCAGTACAGCTGGGACTCAGCGCAATTGGCAATCCACTAGTTAAACAGTACATGAGTGATAATGGGCTTTGTGATGCATAGCGATCTCTTCATCCTAACCATAGAGAGTATACTTTTTTTCGCACGTCCATCACTCTCACTCACGTTTGGATTATTTTCTAGTCAGCAGCTCATTGTTGGCTGACATTTCAGACACTGAGATTCACCCCATAGTTGTCAGCGACCATGCTCCGGTTTCTTTAACTCTGGTAAATAAGAAGACAATCCCACCAAGCAAAAACTGGAGGTTTAATACATCACTGCTTAAAGACGAAGGTTTTATAGAATTTTTTAAAAAGGAGTGGGCTTTATATTTAGAACATAATGACCTGCCTGGAACATCAGCATCTATTCTCTGGGAGGCAGGAAAGGCAGTGATGAGAGGTAAAATAATCTCTTTCTCATCACATAGGAAAAAAACAGAAAACAAACGTATTCAGGAGTTAGAGGAAATCATCAAGTCTTTAGAGGCATCCACAGAAGAAGAGTCAATGAGCAAATTACGTAAAGCTAAACTAGAACTTCATGGAATTATTGACAAAAAGACAATTTTTAGCGCAAAGACTACGAATAGAAAACTTCGAACATAGTAATAAATCAGGTAAATTCTTAGCTAGCCAATTAAAAATAAATAAAGAGAAAACTACCATATCTGCTGTTAAAGACTCAACCGGAAATATAGTTAATGACCCTGAAAGAATAAACAACACCTTCAGAGACTTTTACCAAACTTTGTACTCACCACAGATAAACCCATTAGATAATGAGATCAATGAGTTCCTTGACAGGATAACACTTCCTAAAATATCAGACAGCCAAGTTACAGTCCTGGACTCACCACTAACATCAGCGGAGCTCCAGGAGGCCTTTAAATCCACGACGAATAGGAAAGCTCCAGGTCCAGACGGGTTTCCAGTAGAATTCTACAAAGAATTCTGGATCATTCTGGCTCCAACATTTTTCAGAATGGTGAGGGAAATCGAAGAGAGCGGCAGATTACAGCCAAACATGAATTCAGCCAATATTAGTCTCTTGTTAAAACCAGGCAAAGACCCTGCATTCCCTACCAGCTATCGCCCAATTTCTCTTATTAATGTTGGTCTCAAAATAATTTGTAAAGCCCTGGCCAAAAGATTAGAGAAGGTAACCCCCTTCATAATACACCCTGACCAAACTGGTTTCATTAAGGGTAGACAGTCATCCACAAACTCACGTAGATTACTTAATTTGATAGATTTCTCTTACAGTAGAAACATAGAAACTAGTGTATTATCTCTAGATGCAGAAAAGGCTTTTGATAGAGTTAACTGGAAGTTCTTATTTGCAACTTTACATAAATTTGGTTTTGGGAACTTCTTCATAAACTGGCTACAAACATTATACAGTTCACCAACAGCACGTGTCAGGACGAACGACCAAATATCAGCTAGCTTCTGTTTTCAGAGGGGGACCAGGCAGGGATGCCCACTCTCCCCCTCACTATTTGCTATCTTTATCGAACCACTAGCAGCAGCAATTAGGCAAAAAAAAAGATATTAAAGGGATAAAGTGTAAGAAAATAGAACATAAGATCAGTCTTCATGCAGATGATGTTTTACTCTTTCTCCAGAATTCTCAATCCTCTCTCTCCCAAGCAATAGAACTGATAAACTCTTTTTCAAGAGTTTCAGATTACTCTATAAACTGGTTAAAATCCACAGTTCTACCAATTAATTTCTCTTTTGTCAATTTGCTTAATACACAATTGGAGTCAGGGAATATCACATACCTGGGAATTAATATCTCTCCCAAGTTAGCAGATCTAACCAAACTAAACTACATCCCACTTTTAAGGAAAGTGGAAGATGATCTTGCAAGATGGAAATCCTTACCAATATCACTCATGGGGAGAGTTGCTACAATTAAAATGATGGTCGTACCCAGAATAAATTACTTGTTCTCGATGATCCCAAACAAACCACCAGCTGACTGGTTTAAATCTCTGGACTCCTCAATTACTAAATTCCTTTGGCAGGAAAAACCTCCACGAATTAGCTTAAAAACGCTTCAGAAGACCAAAGACAGAGGAGGACTGGATTTACCCAACTTTTATTATTATTTCTAAGCCAACAGGCTGCAATATATACCAAGATGGTTGCAAGATAACCCACTAGATGAGTCCTGGTTAGATATAGAACCAGAGCCGGATTAAATAAATGGACTACACTAGGCAGGCTGCATTTTATGGGCCCCCCCTGCATCGATGTTATTTAATGAAGTGAAATCTGAAACTTACCAAAGTTACTTATAAAAGTTCATTCACATTTTACGTAGCCTAGTCTTTGGTTACAAATTGGTTGTTTGTATGTAAAACATTTTATCAGACAATTTTATGATATTAATTATACGTCATTACACAGCTGTATTAAATGCTAATAAATTATCCTCATCTTATCCGTTGGGAGTGTTAATGTCAAGGCGGTACCAGTATATAACCACTAGGTGTCATTAAACTATGTAAACAGAGCAAATATATTCATCTTATTTGCTCTGTTTACATTTAATCAACACATTTAATTAAAAAGATTTTCTGCTAAATACAATAGCTTACAACATTTATAAATGTTGACAAATTAATCACATGATGGTGATTTCAAGAAGAAATAGATTCATTTGAATGGACTGAAGCATGTTTTAAAGGCGCAAAAACAAACTATAAACACGCAGCTTAAATGATTACAGTATAAATTTTATACAATCTATAATCTTAGAAGAAAGTATTTTAATAAAATGAAAACGTTATCTTAAGTTTTGATCTTGCTTTATGCTCATTCAGGCTGTTGTTGCCTCTGCTGAATCAGAAATTCTGTGTCTATTTTCTGAGTGTGAACTTATTGTTAGTTTTGTTATTTGAACATTAATAAAAATATTTAAAAATAAAAATTAATAAAACCAGCAACACTTACCAAGGAAACCATTTAGCATGCTCCACTCCGGGATAGTCTTCAGCCTTCCAGCATCACAGGCCTCAGTCACAGCAGAAACACGTCTAAAGAAATGTTCCTTGGTTAAGCTTCGGTTTGTGTCTCCACATTTCCTCTGTGATGCAGAGAAATATGCAATATTTTGAGAGGGATGGTTTAGTGCAAAGTACTCACGCATCCTGTCATCAGTTTGGTTATGTACCACTGCAGATGTAGCTTGTTATCACCCTTTCTGGGTCTAGAGGCTCCTGCTGTAAGACTAGATTGGGCTCACTTCTGGCTGGCTGCTGTTCTTCCAGTTCATCCTTCTGTGACGGCGTTGGTGCTACAGCGTCTTCCGCCGCATCTTCGGACTGTGTCTGCTCTGTGTCTGGCCTCTGGCTCTGCTGACTCGAGCAGGTTCACAGCTGTCGGACGGCTGCCCGAGCAGCCCGACAGAAACTTCTGTAAAGCCCCCGCCGTCTCTTCTTTTGTTCCTCTTCTTTTTTTTTTCTTTTTACGTTTTGCCGCACCCGAAAGCATCGTGAATGTTAGCCTACTCAAAAACACCTGCTAGCTTTGTTGTGTCCCGCTCTGATTGACCGCTTCTCTGACGTCAATCATTGGGTGGCGCCCAAGTTGTAGAATACAGTCATGGGCTGGCGTTAATGTCACGTAGCTAATGTAACGGTCTATGGTTAAGATAAACATTATCACTATTTTTAGTTAATTAATAAATATTGAAATAAACTGTAGATAGGAGTCCTATCCACAAATTATATCATAGGAGATTTGTACATTTAATTTTAAATTAATTAATTTTTAATTTTGTCCCTCTGTCTGGGCCCCATCCAGCCAATCAGGCCCTAGGCACGTGCCTACTTTGCCTTTGCGTTAATCTGGCTCTGTATAGAACAGCCACTTTGCAATACGATAGAGCTTTCAGACTTACCATTTATTTGCTCAAGCATAAGAAAACATGAAGGCTTCAAAAGTATTAGTATCAGCACCTCTCTGACAGCATGGTGGGAGTATCTTAAAATGACCGAGTCTTCACTAGTACCATGCAGACGCACACCTATCTGGAATAATCCTGACATTTTGCAAAACAACAAAATGATGAACCTTCCGGACTGGAAAAATAAAGGAATCCTATACCTGGAACACATATATGAAGGATTGGACTTCATCCCATTTAATCAAATAGTCTCCCAATTTGGAATGGATAAGAATAGCTTTTTAGAATATCACCAAATTAAATCTGTAGTTAAACAAAAATTTAAGCTCAATAAAATAGAATTACAAACACCACCAAGGGTATTAGACTTTTATAATCTAAAACCCCCCAAACACTGTCCAAAATAAACGATAAAATTGCAATCCCTATTGAAAAATGGGAGGTGGATCTATCAGTTAGCTTTGACCAGGACTTCTGGTCCCAAACTTGTTTAAAAACTTTTAAAATGATCAGACACCCCATTCATTCAGTACAAAATTCTACACAGAGTACACTATACAGGTCATCGGATGTTCAAGATGGGGTTTGTGTCGTCTGACACCTGTACACACTGCACAAACAACATTCCTGACAATTACATTCATGCACTGTGGTCCTGCCCACCTGTCCAGGAATTTTGGGTTAGAGTATGTGAGGATCTGTCAAAATCTCTGAAATGTCATATCCCAACTTCCCCCTCTCTTTGTTTACTGGGAAACCTGGACGATGTCCCGATTAAAACATCTTTGGTTCACGTGGTTCTGACTGCCATATGCATCGCTAAGAAAACTATCCTCTTGAATTGGAAAAATAGAGAAACTCTCTGCATTAACCAGTATAGAAATATTTTGTTAGATCATATTGCACTTGATATAGCCTCTGCTTCCACTTCAGATGAATCTCTCTGGGCTCCTTTGATCGGTTCCATCACATAGCGAGGGTGGGGGGCCGTTGATGTTGTCCTGCGGGATGGTGTGGGTGGGGGTGTGTGGAGTCTGAGTTTGGAGTATCCGGATGTTCCCTGGGGGTGGGTTCACTGGGGGTGTCTGGGACTGGGGGGGCGTTGCCCCCCTCTGGAGGTGCTTGGGTTTCCTCGGGGGGTGGACTACTGGCGGTTGTGAGTGGGGCCCCTTGGGGATCTTGGCGGCGGCCATGGGTCACTGCCTGGCAGCTGCATTGCCCCTGGGCGGGTCTGGGTGGGGGCCTGGGGGCTCGGGGTTTGGGGGTGGCCGGCCCCGTGTGGGGATCTGGGCGGGGCCTTGGGGGTCGGGTCCTGACATGTATGCTGCCGGGAAGAAGGCAGGAACTCGCAGCAGTGCCTGGCCAGGGTTCAGGGGCCTCAGGTAGACCTTGGCTCCTCTGCCGTTCCATCACAGGGGAGGGGGAGGTCCAGGAGGGGGAGGACCCAACCTTACCTGGATGTCTCATGTCTCATATATTCTGGAAGTTGTGCAAATGCAGGGATGGGCATAGATATTCTGCTGGGGTGGGGCTGGGTTGGTGCCCTCGGACTCCGTGAGGCTCTGTAATGCAGCTGCTTTGGGCCCTGGCAGGATGGGCTGGGGTCTCCATGCCCTGGGTGGCAGTTTGACAACAGAGGTGTCTATTGGGGCCAGTAGGGGAGCTGGCTCCCTGGAGGGCTAAGCCCAACCAGCCATTCCTCCCCATCCCCGCATATTTCTCTCCTCCTGCTCCCTCACATCATCACACAAACATACACATAGGACCTTGGTGGGTGGGCAAGTCATGGAGTGCGGGTATGGACCCCATTTCCGCATTCCTGTGGCAACCTGCCCCCCAATTTTATTTGCACCTTATACGCTTCCACTGATGACATTCCACACAAACACACACTTAGGGCCTTGGGAGTGAGCACATTAAACGGCATTTGGCAGGGGGATATTTCAGCCTCCTCCCGGGTGCCGGTGCCCACTTCCAATTTTAAACCGCACTTAGACACTGATGGCTGAAGGTGTGAGTGGGGTGGTGTGGTGGCATCAGCTGGCATAGGCCGGATGATGCCCGCACTGCCCACTCACCACAGCCATGGAATACACCTCATGATCACACAACACTATATTGGAGCAGGCGGAGGGAGACTAGGGGTCTTTGCCACCTCTGTTGTTGCTAGGCTTCCTGGGGCTGGAGGCTAGGAGGGAGATCTGGCCGTCTGGTTGGGGTCTGGGGTGGTAGGTTGCTGTGCTTAGCGTTGGGTGGGGGAGCCTGCTCATCAGCACCCCAGCAGAAAGGGTCAAACTCTGGTTACCGGTGATGGTTGTACCCAATGTGCAGCAGTACCGGGACCAGAGTGAATAGGGTGTGTATGGGGAGCATGAGTGGGTGTCCGGCGTGCATTTTTGTAAGTCTTGGGTTGTATGTGCATGTGTGAGCATGAGGGAGGGAGTGTGTGACTGTGTTTGTGTATGACTGTATATGTCAGGTGGGGCCTTTAACTCCTCCCCTCTCCTGGAACTTCTCTTGATGATAGCCCTCCCCCTGCCACACCTGGTGTGAGGGGTTGTGCCATGGTCTGCCTGAGTGTTCGTGGCAACCGGGTCTGGGGGTTTAAGATTTTGGCATCTGCCTGATAGATCCCGGTGGCTGCCTGGTGGGGTCTGGGTCCCTGGGCTCTGCTGGGTCCCCGGCGGGGGTGGTCACCCCTGGGTCCCGGGTCGCTGGGTCCCGGGCTCGGCTGGCTAGGGGGTGGGAGGCTGCGGGCGGGCCTGTGGGCTTGCCGCTGATATCTCCCGGGACTCTGCCGGCTGCTGGTTGTGGCCCCCCGGGGCGATCCTCTGTGCCTCTCGAGGGGGGCGGAGGCCTTTCTGGTTGCAGTCTCCTTGGGGTTCCTGCGTTCTGGGGCAGCGCCTGGATCTCTGGGACTTGGAGCTCCCCCCGTCTCCTGCGCATCTTTGGGGGGCGGATCTGTGGTCCCTCACACTCTCTGTTGGACGCTCCTATAGAGAAACCTTAAATAAACAAGCGCGTGTACACACACAGGTGCTCACATGGTGATCTCAAAAGTATGGGCTTGGGCACGTTAAACACAGGTCTTAAGACTATGGTGGGCACTTAATGCACTGTGATTTATTATCGTGATTCTTCAGTTAAGCAATGTTGATTATATATTTTTTCATCAAGTTGACGCAGTGATAGCTAGATCTTGTTGTATTGTTGTTGAGTCCCTTTTTTTTGTCCTTTTGCTTTTTTTCTTGTCTTTTTCTGCAGGTCTAGAAGCAGACTCTTGTTCATTGTTTATTTTTGTGGAACCCCCCCCCCCCCCCCCCCCCCTCCCCACCTTTTCTTTTCCTTTCTCTTTCACCTCTGTCTCCGTGTCTGGTCGGAATTACCAAGCATTCAACAACAATAACAATAAAGTTTTAAGTATCAGGCGTGACATTAAAAGCAAACGCTTTGATGCTCTACCTGAGAGTAAATCTGTAAGGCTTGTTACCAGCATTCAGACATCATTTCTGTTTGCTTCACAGCCAGACAGGACATGGTAAAAAAAAAAAAAACCTTCAAAGGGTAATTTTAACACTTACTGGCCCAATAAAATTTTTTTAACCCTCTGATGCATGAATTATGAAATCTTCAACCATGATTTTTTAAACAATTTTTTTCATTCATCTTTAGGTGTGAATGAAACAAATTTCAACAAATATTTTTTGTACCATTTTGTTAATTTACAAATAATTTATTACATGTCCATCTCAGTGTACAACGTGCATTCTGAACATGAAATATGGTGGCTTGACTTACTGAAGTCCAAATGGAGGGGCTCACATGCAATAAAGTCTTCAACAGCTGTGCTTAATAGCAAAAATAAAGAAATAACAATTTTGAGTACCTGTCCACTGTAGTGACCATTGTGCATCAAAGGGTTAATATGGGAAATTTGCATAGTATTGCTTTGAAAAAGATAAGAATCCTGCAACTGTGTTTAGCTTCATACATGCTCTAATTCCTCCTAAAATCATTATTTTCCCCCTTTCATCGATTTTGAATTCTATGGAGTTTGTTGGACCTTTGTTTCCTATGATTTTTTCGGATTCTTTAACTTCTGGGACCTTTATTTAGACCACAAATCTTTCGGATCCAACAGAAGCAGCTCAGCTAAAGTGTAAGCTTTCTGCAACCTTGAAGCTATTTTGAACGTCTGTCCTCCCTCTCCTTCTGCTCCACAATGACGGTTTTATGCTTTCTAAAGCAATAAAAGGATTGAGAACCTTTCAAGAGGATACACAACGTCTCTGCTGAACTGCAAAAGAAAGAAATGCTGCTGGATAGTTTCAGAACTCATCTCCCTTCACTGACTGAGACCACTGGGTCAGTTTGAAAAAGAAACATCCATGCAAAACTCATGCTCTAAGACTTCAAATCCTGCTGCACCACAACTATTAACTTTCAGCTCTACTCCTTACCCATTTTCATCTTGGTCAGACGTTGTGGTACATGGCAAATGGTGCAAAGCTGCACTATATACATGATGGATATTGCACAGATTGAAGAGCAGAAGGGAGGCCTGAGGTCGGGTCGTGTCAGTGCATGTATCCGTTTAAGGTGGTTATGGCTTTTGGAAAAAAAGCAGTTCTTAAGCCTGGTTGTGATGTGGCTGTAGCACCTCCTGGAGGGCAACAGGCCACAGCCAGGGTGGGAGTTCTCCTTGATGTTTTTTGCTTTGCTGAAAGAGCGGGGGGTGTTAATATCCATCAGCAAAGGTGGGGGCAGCCAACCTCTGTACTGCCTTCACAACCATCAGAAGCCTGTCCCTGCCTGCTGTGGTGCATCTGCCATACTTTACTGTGATGCAGCAGTTCAGCAGGCTCTGGATGGATGAGTGGTAGAAGGTCAGTAGCAGGTTGGAGTCCAGGTTGTGCCTCCTGAGGTCCACAATGATCTCTTTAGTTTTGTTGATGTTCAAAGCCAGGGTGTTTTGTGAGAACCAGGCTGACAACTTCAGGACCTCCTCTCTGTAATCTGCCATGTGAGATGAGTCCAACCTGTGGTGAAATCATCAAACTTAAACAAGGTTTCTGTTATGGGCTGGACTGCCGTTGTGGGTGTAGCGACAGTACAGGAGGGGGCTCAGCACACAGCCTGGTGGGGAGCTGGTGCTCAGTGTTCAGAGACTCAACAACAATCCACAGAAAGCCAGATGGTCTTGTTACGCTGTCTGGGATGTTGTATGCGAAGAAACACACTTCTAACAGATGTTTGGTACTGTACACTAACGTCTACAAGGTTCTGGCAAATGTAGCGAGTGTTCATAGAACTGATGTTGCACAGATAAAAAGAAATAAGTGCAAAAACAACAAACACTGGCAAAAAGCTGTGAGCCGCTGCATCCATGCATGCCGCCATCTTGCCATAATCCTGGTTTTGATGGACAAACACCATCCTACATTGGTGATCTTCTCAGTAAATTCCCAGCAGGACCCTCAGGTCCAGTGACCAAAGCCTACTGGTTGTGCAGCACCAGGCTAAAGACCAAAGGTGACAGATCATCTGCTGCTGTGGCCCCCAGACTCTGGACCTCTCTCCCCCTGAGCCTGAGATCAGTGGACTCAGTGGTCTCCTTTAAAAAGCAGCTGAAACTCACCTGTTCTGGCTTTGGTGTGACCTTCTTCTCCACTGTCTCTTTATTGTGCTCTGTCTACCAATTCTGCCTTTTCCAGGATCCACCTCTTTCTTGTTCATTTTCTCTTTCCGTTTACTTATATTTCCTTAAATCACAATTTTTTATTTTTCTAGTTTTATATTTAGAATTTTTTTTAATTAATGTATTTTTTTGTTCTTGTGAAGCTCTTCATGATTTTTATCTTGAGAGATGCTATATAAATGATTGTTTCTTCTTCTTCTAACATTGATTCTATGTTAAACACAAGTTTAACACAAGTCCTAAGAAACAGTTACCGGAACAAGTTCTTTCAAAGTAAGATAGTTCCCGAATCTTGTTCCACCAAGATCTGACTCCAATTAAGCACTGCTTTTAAGGAAAGAATAAACAAGGCCGTGTATTGTGAAATTTTGGACAAAAACCTCCTTCCATCAGTGATCGAACTGAAGATGAAATGTGGCTGCCTCTTCCAGCATAACAATGATCCTAAAGACACCCCCGGGGTAACAAAGGTGGGGTGACATAAAAAGCATTTCAAGGTTCTGAAGTGGCCTAACCACTGTCCAGACCTGAATCCAATAGAGAATCTGTGGAGGGAGTTGAAAGTCTGCGTTGCTTAGCGACGGCCCCAAAACGTCACAGCTCAGGAGAAGAGCTGCATGGATATATGGGCCAAAATACAGGCAAGTGTGTGCACACCTGGTGAAGACCTACAAGAAATGTTTGACCTCTGTCATTACCAGCCAAGGTAGTACTGAAGTGAACTTTTGCCTAAATACTTCTTTTCTGCCCCATTATATAAATAAACTCCTTTAAAATCCTTCTGTTTCTTGCAGTTGAAATCCACTTATGATTTAAATGATAAATGACCCGCACTTGTATAGCGCCTCTCAGAGCAAGGACTCCAAAGCTCTTTACACTACAGTGTATCATTCATCCATTCACACACATTCACACACTGATGGTGATGAGCTACGATGTAGCTACAGCTGCCCTGGGGTGCACTGACAGAGGCGAGGCCGCTGAGCACAGGCACAGGCACAGGTCCCTCTGACCACCACCAGCAGGCAAGGTGGGTTAAGTGTCTTGCCCAAGGACACAACAGCAGAATTCTCTGTCCGGAGCCGGGATTGAACCTGCAACCTTCCGATTACCGGACAACCCGCTCAACCTGTTGAGCTACTGCTGCCCCAAAATTTAAACTACAGAGACTTCATTTCCAGCTGTTTTTTTTCTGTCTGAATAAGGCTGCAGTCATATAGAGAGAAGCAGGTGTGGTTAATCATTAGCCAGTGGGAGCAGCTTTAACATTTCTCTTAATCTTTACTCACTTTACACTTCTTGTATCCTTTATACTATAATTTGACTTTATATAAGATAAGTTGTTTACCTTGAAAACAGAAGTAGCAGATGATTTTGTACCTTTTGTGGGGAGACAGTGACAGAGGAGTTAAGGGCCCGACCTGCAACTGGAGAGTTGCAGGTTTGTCTCCCATCTATCAGAGCCGTTGTGTCCTTTGGCCAGACACTTCACCTGCTGGTGGTGGTCGGGACCAGACACACCTGTGCTCAGCAACCTTGCTTCTGTCTGTATGCCCCATGGCAGCTCTGGCTATTGTAGCAAATGACCTCCAGTGTGTGAATGGGTCAAAGACTGTTTAGCTGTAAAGCACCTTAGGGCGTTGTAGACTTAGAAAGTGCCATAAATACGGGCCATTGATCGTTTTGAAGATATCTTCTTAAATTCATAGTTATAAAAGTTTTTCTTCTCTTCTACAGATTTGTCAGAGTGCGAGGCCTACCTGCGGGAGCTTAATCACCTAATACAGAGCATGGAGGTCCTTCACCGCACCTACTCTGCTCCATCTATCCAAGCACTGCAGGTCTGAGTCTGATTCCTGCAGCTATCAACAATATCATGCAAAATGCATTTGATTGCAATAATTGCGGTCCAAGAATACTTACTTACTGTAAATCACATTCAAAACATCATATGGCTCAGAAGACTTCTTCAAGTGATATGCTTCTAAATGAAAAACTTGCTTTATTTTACGACGTGCTGCAGTTGTTGAAAAGTCAGTTAAATCCCTTGTTAATCTGATGATCACATGTTTCTTTAGACAACTTCATTTGACAGCACCAAAAAAGAAAAGAGACTTCAGAGAAAATGGTGTCATAAAAACTACAATAAAGATGTCAAAACAACTTTGCAGGTAAACAGCATGTTAATATGGTGTGATGATGTTGAGTGACTCTTTTTAAATATGGTTGGTCTCACCACAGGTACCCAGCTGCATCTCCTCTGGATTTATCCGCCTTCATGCCTCCAATCCCAATCTCTCCACAGCAGCACTTGGAAATGGAAAGCCTGACCTTGAATCCCTGGATTCACATTTTCATGAGGCAAAGCTGCAGGAGGACTTCTGTCGCGTTTCCACCAACTGTGAGTCGAAGCTGTTTGTTCTTCTCTTAGTTTGAAGAAATGCTGAAGTTTAGGATTTCAGACACTTTATATTTAACCTGAGTCCATCTCGTCATTATTCTGTTATTTAGAACAATAAAAAAGGCAATAAAGCAACCAGTGACGGTTTGTCCACAGGGGGTGCTATGGCGCCACCCCACCAGTAGAAGAAGAACACAAAATATATTTTAAAAATACATAAAAATTCAACTAATTGATCTATAAATCATACAGACTGTAAGTGCTGTGTATAATCTGCATTTAAGGATAGTTTAAAATTTTAAATTACACTTTTATTACTACCAAGTCGTCTTGTGATGTATTTCGTGGTATTTTAAGGTGCAGCAATCTCTACCACAGGCCCAGTCCCAACACTCGGACTGCGCCCTGCAGCCATCAGCCAAGTGCACTTGGAGCAGGTGCACAGTAAGGCTTCGTAGTACACAAGTGTGCAAATAATTGCCGAATTGAGACAGGAAGCATTGCTTCATCGATCGCAACGCATGCCAGGATGCAGGTCGACGTGAGACTGTTTTCAAAAACCTTTATTAATAACTTTCAAACAAACAACCAAGTAGCTATTTGAGATCAAAGCTAAATTGTCTAAAACATTCATAGCATCAACTAATCGTCCTGAAACAAGCTGCTTTGCCTACATGTTTGCCTGTTTGTTGCCTATCCCCATTAGGCAGCCGTCATCTGTTGCCATTTTTAAAAAGCTACAGAAAAGCCACAGGAAAACCTTTGACTGAATTTATTTAAACATGTTAGAGACTAATGTTTAGTGAGTATTTTTATATCATTTTTCTCCCTGCTTGAATTTTGCTGTTTAAAAAACCTAACCCAAAATTACAAAAATTTTAAAGATTTATTATTATATTTCTCAAGCAAACAATCGTCTGCCCATAACCATCATTTTGTACGGAAGCAAATGGATAAAAAACATGTTAATAGTACAAATATATTTTTAAAAACTCGTTATTCGTATGCATCTTCCCATAACAGGTCATGCCACTCTCGACTGGCATGCTCTGTTCGGCACAACACTTGTTAAATTGCGCCTCATTCCAAAAATACAAAAAAATCACCAGCTGTCACTGAAAACAACTGCTCTGAATAAAAGTTTGGTTCAGTGTCTTCCAATTGTTTGTCGTGACAACAGTTATTTTTTTCACACATATGAAGAATTATTACCTGTTGACTATTTTACAATTTATACTATGGACTGTATTGTGTCTGGAATAAAGTTTGATGATGATGATGATGATGATGATGATGATGAGCTTTTTTCAATATGGATGTGGAAAATGAAAACCAATGTTGACTAGACCTACTGATTATGAGTTCAGGGTGTATGATTAGCCTTTTTTTTTTGCTAATAGAGCTCTTAACCACATCTAATCAATAACAACCTGTTTGTATTTCTCCTGAGATTCTGTCTCATTCTTCTTCTTTTCAGTTCAAGTGACAACATGAGTCATCTCATGGCACTTGACAAAGTAAACATTCCAGTTAAATCTACTTATCAGTGTTTTGAGTTCAGCTTATTACACTAATTATTTAAGTTTCATACCTCAGCAGACTGCTGACTTGGCAGCAGCCAGATCTATAGGTGTAGCCCCACCCCGTGTTGAGTCTACACATTCTCCAGAGTTTTCTCATGAGAATTCATCCCACAGCGGACTGCATCAGGTCACTGACTTGTTGTCTCTGAATTTACAGTAACTCCTCCTCTGTGATGAGTTTATTTTAAGCTCTTTGCTGTTTTTTCTTTGGTATATTCTTATTTACAGTTTGGCTGGGCCACTCTGAAATGTGAAGAATGCTTTCACTTAATGATTTCAGTCTATTTGGCTCACAGGCCACTACTTCCTGGATGGTTATTAGAAAGTTCAGTCCTAAAGGTTTTTTTTTTTTTTTTTTTTTGCCATTCTAAATTCATCTTGTCTCGTCTTGTCTTCTGCCTATCGGGGTCCAGGTCATGCGGGCAGCATCCCAACCCTAACCCTAACCCACCTCCACCAGCTCCTCCAGAAGGACCCCAAGGTGATCCTGGGCCAGTTCAGAGACCAATGACATTAAGAGGACAGCAGAGGTGTCACGATCTGACCCTGTCCAACCTGACTGTGTTCCTCTCCTGCCGTGATTGCCCTTATTGTTCTCACCTGTCCCTCGTTTACCTGCCCATGTTTCCCTAATTAGCCCTCTGTATTTAAACCACCTGTTTTGCCCCTGTCCTTTGTCAGTTCATTGTTGTTGTTTGTTGGTGTTCCTGTTCATCCCATCCTGCCATTAAACCATTTTTACTTTTACTGAAGCCTGCATTTTTACCTCCTGCTCAGCTCAACCACACATGGTCCATCATGTCCACCTCCTACATCGTGACAGAATGAACTGACCACAACCTAGACCTGTGGTGAGTTTTTTGCATCTCCCTGGAGGATTAATTTTTTTTACTTTTTCTCCTTTAGCGGAGGGAGATTCTGGACTCAAGTGTGTTTGGCGCATCCTACCTGTTCTCCGGGGTGGTCGAACCATTGAGGGGGTTCGGCGCATCCTACTCGATCCCGGGGTGGTCGAATTCCTTCTCCTCTCCTGCTTTCTGCCCCCGCCCCGTTTGTGTCACATGGAAGCCGCGGATCCTGGAGCTAAAAGGGAGTTACACCCCCTACGCACGCCATCGTTCTCTGGGGTGGTAGGGCTGGTCTCCCCGCTCTTCTCCTGCTTCCCTGCACCCAAGCCTCTGCCTGAGACCCAGCTAATCATGCCGTGTACCTGCTCTGACCAGTTGTCGAGCACCTGCCGCCGAGCTGGGTTCCCTCGCATCGCTCCTGCCATTCGTCCACTTCCTGGTCCACGCTGTGGGGCTTATGCCTGCAGGTCTCGTGCTGCTGCAGCCTCTGCCGGGTCCAACGCCTGCTCCTGCAGTTCTCTGCCTGGGTCCCACGCCTGCTCCTGCAGTTCTCTGCCTGGGTCCCACGCCTGCTCCTGCAGTTCTCTGCCTGGGTCCCACGCCTGCTCCTGCAGTTCTCTGCCTGGGTCCCACGCCTGCTCCTGCAGTTCTCTGCCTGGGTCCCACGCCTGCTCCTGCAGTTCTCTGCCTGGGTCCCACGCCTGCTCAAGTCAAGTCATGTTCCAGTCCAAGTCATGTTCCAGTTCCGTTCGGGTCCCGTCAAGTCCCTGTTCCAGTCACGTTCCTGTCATGTCCAGTCTTCAAGTCCCCGTCTTCTGTTGTATAGCCTTGTGGGCGTCTGGTATCTGCCCTTAAGGGGGGGGGGGGGGGGGGTACTGTCACGATCTGCCCCTGCCCAACCTGACTGTGTTCCTCTCCTGCCGTGATTGCCCTTATTGTTCTCACCTGTCCCTCGTTTACCTGCCCATGTCTCCCTAATTAGCCCTCTGTATTTAAACCACCTGTTTTGCCCCTGTCCTTTGTCAGTTCGTTGTTGTTGTCTGCTGGTGTTTCTGTTCATCCCATCCTGCCATTAAACCATTTTTACTTTTACTGAAGCCTGCATTTTTACCTCCTGCTCAGCTCAACCACACATGGTCCATCATCTCCACCTCCTACACCGTGACAAGAGGTGGCTAGGGCTACAACAATTATTTGGATCAGGGATTAATCAGATGTGGTTTCGACTCGATTAATCGGCTTAAACATGAAAATTTCAAAACTGCTAGGAAATTTTTTTCTCTCCTTCCTTGACTTTATTTAACAACAAAACACAATTAGAAGTTCAGTAGTGTGCAAAACAGCATGCTATTACCTAAATATATCCATAGTTAAACTATGATCAGTAAAATTTTATGTATATCATTGAAGAGCACATTGCAGGTTAGAGCCTCCTTTTAACAAATATTTAGAGAAATGTTACAGGATCTAGTTCTAAATAAAAATGAACACATAAATAAACTATTTAAGCTTTGGAAGTTATTTTTGTGAGAAAGGATGTATTTTTTCTGCCAAACCAAATGTGACGCAAACAGAGGGAGTCCTGTTCACTTCATTCGGATAAAAATATGGATTTTAATAACAACTGTGACAGAGGATACATTTAATGTTTATAATTATACTTATGGTGGATGAAGTTATGAACCTGCTGTACACCCCAGAGAGCAGAGACAAGCCAGAGGGAGAAACAATGGATAAAAGAGAGATTTAGCTGTTGTGTAGGAGGTTATGTGGAGCGAGCAGGTGTCTCGGTGAGTGAACGATGCTAGCTATCTTAAACCTGTGTGCTAACATCACAATCTTTAACATATTACTGTCATGTACCAGACAATTAACATATCATTAGTCATTTAATATAATATTGATTCTTGACAATAATAAACTATAATGAGTGTTTGTCAGCTGTTTCACACTCGTTAATATCCATTCACGTAATGTAGCTTTGTGCTTTAGAGAGAGGAAGAGACACCTGTCATCACCTGGGCAGGCAGCTGTATCCAGAAATCACCTGCCCTGGCCCGCTAGGAATTTTTTAAAGCTCTGCATCCTTTTCTGGAGGTCGGGCGCGCCGGTTCGGACCCAGAAACCAGCATCCTCGGCACGCTAGGAATTTTTACAAGCTCCCCATCTGCTTCTGGAGCCCAGCGTGGACCCCCCTTTCCTGGTTCTGATGCTGATCTGGGCTTTAGAAGCTGGTGAGTATTTTTCGAAACTCTGCATCACTGGGATTGTGTTCCTCTGGTCTGAAGTGCGCACCACAAACATTTATGTTTTCAGCTGCCCAAACCCTAACCCACATGGAACGAAAGATGGTGCCATTCATTTTCTTATTTGGCTGGCTCAGTGTGGGCAGCCATCTGCCACTACTCAATGTCGAGAAGACAGAGCACGCACACACACACACACACACACACACACACACACAACATATATATATATATGCACCAAGTAGTGTTTCTATGGCTACCTTGTGATCAGGGTTTACAGCAAAAGGTTACAAATGTTCTATCAGTCCTTTGTGGAGAATGTGATCACATCTGCAGTCACCTGATGGAGCAGCAGCATCAGAACCAGAGATAGGCTGATAAAGAAGGCGGGGTCTGTTCTGCGGACTCTGGAGCTAATTGAACAAAGGAGAATGCTTCATAAAGTGAAGAACATGATGGACAACCCTGAGCATCTACACAAACCAGTAAATCAACAAGGGTGTCTTCAGTCAGCTCTGCTGCAATGCAGAAGATCCTTCCAATCCGCTCTGAGGCTGTGAGGGAGCAGCTTCCCCACTTTTTCTTCAGCCCACATTGTGCCATCTTTTGCTGTCTCATAGGTGGGCTCTTTCTGACTGGTCTGTGTCTCCAGCCAACCTTTCTTCTTTGGAGGAGGTCTGCTCTCTAACCCAGAACTTGTCTCATCACCTGATGCATGTCAGAGATTGAACTTTCTTGCAGATGAAAGGATTCTTCCCCTCCTTCTGCGTCACAAGAGTCCATATTTTGCAGCAGAGCCAAAGCCTCGACAGAAGTGTAACCTCTAGGCATCTTAGTATTTTGTTCCTACCAGTAAAATGTTCCTGAAGATTGTGAATGCATGCAGTAACCTCTCTTTTATCCCCAACTTTAGCTTGTCATCACAGTTCTATCCCCCACACACAGACCATCTTGCCACACCCATGCGTGAATTACTTTAAGCACAATTTATCTGGGGCTGGGGGGGGGGGGCACAGATGCTCCCACATGCAGGCCTCTGTAAAACGTGATTACATAAATTAATATGTCTTTAGCTTTTATAGCCTATGTTGCATTCACAATTTGTCTGCTTCTCTGGAGTCTTCACAAAAGTATTTAAGAAGTAGTGTGCTACTCTCTAAAAAACGCTGGGTTGAAAACAACCCAATTTGAACCCAGCCACTGGGTAAATAGTAGTTGCACCTAGCACTGGGTTGTTTTAACACATAAAATTGGGTTGTCTAACTAACCCAACTCATTGGGTTGAATGGATAACCCAAATATTGAATTGTTGTTAACCAAACCCTTGGGTTACCATACCCTCATATTTAATTAAAAGTTCTTTTCAGTCCATTGGTCCCAGCGTGCTCTCTATAATTAATGCTTCTCTGGTTTCTGGTCAGGTGCCTGCTTCCATGAAGAACGTTGTAATCCACCCGCTACTTAAAAACAGTCTTGACCCCTCTCTCCATAACAACTTCAGACCCATCTCTAAACTTCACTTCATCTCCAAGATCTTGTAAAAGGCTGTGACTAAACAACTGACAGCAGCTCTTGATGAACATAACATCTGTGCCGTTTCCAGTCAGGTTTTTGCAGAGCTCGACATCGTCGTCGTATTCCTCCGCTTATCTGGGTCCGGGTCGTGGGGGCAGCATCCCAACTAGGGAGCTCCAGACCGTCCTCTCCGCAGCCACCTCCACCAGCTCCTCCGGCAGGACCCCAAGGCATTCCCGGACCAGATTGGAGATGTAACCTCTCAAACGTGTCCTGGGTCGACCCGGGGGCCTCCTGCCGGAAGGACATGCCCGAAACACCTCCCCAGGGAGGCGTCAAGGAGGCATCCTGACCAGATGCCCAAAACACCTCAACTGACTCCTTTCGATCCGGAGGAGCAGTGGTTCTACTCCGAGTCCCTCCCGAATGGCCGAGCTCCTCACCCTATCTCTAAGGCTGAGCCCGGCCACCCAAATCATTTTGGTCGCTTGTATCCGCGATCTCGTTCTTTCGGTCATTACCCAAAGCTCATGACCAAAGGTGAGGATTGGGATGTAGATCGACCGGTAAATCGAGAGCCTGGCTCAGCTCCCTCTTCACCATGACAGCTTGGCTCAGCGTCCACATCACTGCAGACGCTAAACCAATATGCCAGTCCATCTCCCAATCCCTCCTACCCTCACTCGTGAACAAGACCCCGAGATACTTAAACCCCTCCACTTCAGGTAGGACCTCTCACCCAACCCGGAGTTGGCATGCCACCCTTTCCCGGTTGAGAACCATGGTCTCAGATTTGGAGGTGCTGATCCTCATCCCAACCGCTTCACACTCGGCCACGAACCTATCCAGCAAGAGCTGAAGGTCAGAGCTGGATGAAGCTAGGAGGACCACATCATCCGCAAAAAGCAGAGACGAGATTCTCCTGTCACCAAACTCGACACACTCCACATCACGGCTGTGCCTAGAAATTCTGCCCATAAAGGTAAAGAACAGAACTGGTGACAAAGTGCAGCCCTGGCGGAGTCAAACCCTCACAGGGAACAGGTCCAACTTACTAGCGGCTATGTGGACCAAACTCACGCTCCTCTGGTAAAGGGACTGAATGGCACTTAACAGAAAGCCACCCACCCCATACTCCTGGAGCCCCCCCCCTCCCCCCCCACCCACCCACCCACCAAGGGTGCCCCTGGGAACACGGTCATAAGCCATCTGCTGCCTCCAGAGATCCACAGAACAGCCACACCCTGTAGGCCTCCTTCTTCAGCCTGACGGCTCCCCAAACCTCTGGTGTCCACTAGCAAGTACGGGGGTTGCCACCACGACTGGCACTAGCTACCTTGCGACCACAGCAAGCAACAGCCGCCTCAACAATTGTAGAGTGGAACAAGGCCCACTTGGAGTCGATGTCCACCACTGCTCTCTGGATGCGGTCAAAGCTCTGCCGGAGGTGGGAGTTGAAGACCGTCTTAACAGGTTCTTCTGCCAGGTGTTCCCAGCAGACCCTCACTATGCGTTTGGGTCCGCCAGGACTACGCGGTATCTCCCCCTGCCATCTGATCCAACTCACCACCAGGTGGTGATCAGTTGACAGGTCCACTCCGCTCTTCACTGGTGTCCAACACATATGGCCGCAGGTCAGATTATACGACTACAAAGTCTATCATCGACCTGCGACCTAGGCTGCCCTGGTACCAAGTGTACCGATGGGCATCCTTATGTTCGAACATGGTGTTCGTTATGGCCAAACTGCAGCTTGCACAGAAGTCCAATAACGAAACACCACTCGAGTTCAGATCAGGCGGGCCGTTCCTCCCAATCACACCCCTCCAGGTCATGCTGTCATTGCCCACGTGAACATTGATGCTCCCACATGCTGGCCTCTGTAAATCGTGATTACATAAATTAATATGTTTTTAGCTTTTATAGCCTATGTTGCATTCACAATTTTTGTGCTTCTCTGGAGTCTTCATAAAAGTATTTAGTCATAAATTACTTTGGGTAGACATGTTCAGTTGACCAGATTCAACAGAGGCAAACAAAATGAGGCCAGCCTAAATGACTAAGAGTTATCATGGTCCCCAACATTCCTCCACATACCAATAAGCCATCAGCTGTGCTCTCCACATTTGACCCATTCCCTAGGGGAGCGGTGAGCTGCAGACACAGCTGCTCGGAAACCAGTTGGTGGTTTTGGTGAAAAGAGGGGCTGAGCGTTCAACTGAACGCTACCTGGTGGTGAGTTTGCTTCGATGGTCGGGCAGGATGATGGTCAGACCTGGCAAGCCCAAATGTATTGCGGGAACGTCTGGCACAGTCTCCTGTTAGAAGAAGTTGAAATTCCCACCTCCGACAGAACTTCCAAAATGTTTCGGGGAAGGCGGGGGACATTGAGTCTGAGTGGTCATTGTTCCATGCCTCCATTGTCGAGACAGCTGGCCAGAGCTGTGGCCGCAGGGTCATCGGTGCCTGTCGTGGCGGCACCCCCAAACCCGCTGTTGGGCACCTGTGGGATGCTGTCAATCCTGTCAGGCTTCAATGAGATTTTGGTCCTCCATCCAGTAGTGTGGATTTGGGTTTAGAGAGTACTCTAAAAATTGCTGGGTTGAAAACAACCCAATTTGAACCCAGCCACTGGGTAAATAGTAGTTGCGCCTAGCACTGGGTTATTTTAACACATAAAATTGGGTTGTCTAACTAACCCAACTCATTGGGTTGAATGGATAACCCAAATATTGAATTGTTGTTAACCAAACCCTTGGGTTAACATACCCTCATATTTAATTAAAAGTTCTTTTCAGTCCATTGGTCCCAGCGTGCTCTCTATAATTAATGCTTCTCTGGTTTCTGGTCAGGTGCCTGCTTCCACGAAGAACGTTGTAATCCACCCGCTACTTAAAAACAGTCTTGACCCCTCTCTCCATAACAACTTCAGACCCATCTCTAAACTTCACTTCATCTCCAAGATCTTGTAAAAGGCTGTGACTAAACAACTGACAGCAGCTCTTGATGAACATAACATCTGTGCCGTTTCCAGTCAGGTTTTTGCAGAGCTCGACATCGTCGTCGTATTCCTCCGCTTATCTGGGTCCGGGTCGTGGGGGCAGCATCCCAACTAGGGAGCTCCAGACCGTCCTCTCCGCAGCCACCTCCACCAGCTCCTCCGGCAGGACCCCAAGGTGTTCCCGGACCAGATTGGAGATGTAACCTCTCAAACGTGTCCTGGGTCGACCCGGGGGCCTCCTGCCGGAAGGACATGCCCGAAACACCTCCCCAGGGAGGCGTCCAGGAGGCATCCTGACCAGATGCCCAAAACACCTCAACTGACTCCTTTCGATCCGGAGGAGCAGTGGTTCTACTCCGAGTCCCTCCCGAATGGCCGAGCTCCTCACCCTATCTCTAAGGCTGAGCCCGGCCACCCAAATCATTTTGGTCGCTTGTATCCGCGATCTCGTTCTTTCGGTCATTACCCAAAGCTCATGACCAAAGGTGAGGATTGGGATGTAGATCGACCGGTAAATCGAGAGCCTGGCTCAGCTCCCTCTTCACCATGACAGCTTGGCTCAGCGTCCACATCACTGCAGACGCTAAACCAATCTGCCAGTCCATCTCCCAATCCCTCCTACCCTCACTCGTGAACAAGACCCCGAGATACTTAAACCCCTCCACTTCAGGTAGGACCTCTCACCCAACCCGGAGTTGGCATGCCACCCTTTCCCGGTTGAGAACCATGGTCTCAGATTTGGAGGTGCTGATCCTCATCCCAGCCGCTTCACACTCGGCCACGAACCTATCCAGCAAGAGCTGAAGGTCAGAGCTGGATGAAGCTAGGAGGACCACATCATCCGCAAAAAGCAGAGACGAGATTCTCCTGTCACCAAACTCGACACACTCCACATCACGGCTGTGCCTAGAAATTCTGCCCATAAAGGTAAAGAACAGAACTGGTGACAAAGTGCAGCCCTGGCGGAGTCAAACCCTCACAGGGAACAGGTCCAACTTACTAGCGGCTATGTGGACCAAACTCACGCTCCTCTGGTAAAGGGACTGAATGGCACTTAACAGAAAGCCACCCACCCCATACTCCTGGAGCCCCCCCCACCCCACCCCACCCACCCACCCACCCACCAAGGGTGCCCCTGGGGACACGGTCATAAGCCATCTGCTGCCTCCAGAGATCCACAGAACAGCCACACCCTGTAGGCCTCCTTCTTCAGCCTGACGGCTCCCCAAACCTCTGGTGTCCACTAGCGAGTACGGGGGTTGCCACCACAACTGGCACTAGCTACCTTGCGACCACAGCAAGCAACAGCCGCCTCAACAATTGTAGAGTGGAACAAGGCCCACTTGGAGTCGATGTCCACCACTGCTCTCTGGATGCGGTCAAAGCTCTGCCGGAGGTGGGAGTTGAAGACCGTCTTAACAGGTTCTTCTGCCAGGTGTTCCCAGCAGACCCTCACTATGCGTTTGGGTCCGCCAGGACTACGCGGTATCTCCCCCTGCCATCTGATCCAACTCACCACCAGGTGGTGATCAGTTGACAGGTCCACTCCGCTCTTCACTGGTGTCCAACACATATGGCCGCAGGTCAGTTTATACGACTACAAAGTCTATCATCGACCTGCGACCTAGGCTGCCCTGGTACCAAGTGTACCGATGGGCATCCTTATGTTCGAACATGGTGTTCGTTATGGCCAAACTGCAGCTTGCACAGAAGTCCAATAACGAAACACCACTCGAGTTCAGATCAGGCGGGCCGTTCCTCCCAATCACACCCCTCCAGGTCATGCTGTCATTGCCCACGTGAACATTGATGCTCCCACATGCTGGCCTCTGTAAATCGTGATTACATAAATTAATATGTTTTTAGCTTTTATAGCCTATGTTGCATTCACAATTTTTGTGCTTCTCTGGAGTCTTCATAAAAGTATTTAGTCATAAATTACTTTGGGTAGACATGTTCAGTTGACCAGATTCAACAGAGGCAAACAAAATGAGGCCAGCCTAAATGACTAAGAGTTATCATGGTCCCCAACATTCCTCCACATACCAATAAGCCATCAGCTGTGCTCTCCACATTTGACCCATTCCCTAGGGGAGCGGTGAGCTGCAGACACAGCTGCTCGGAAACCAGTTGGTGGTTTTGGTGAAAAGAGGGGCTGAGCGTTCAACTGAACGCTACCTGGTGGTGAGTTTGCTTCGATGGTCGGGCAGGATGATGGTCAGACCTGGCAAGCCCAAATGTATTGCGGGAACGTCTGGCACAGTCTCCTGTTAGAAGAAGTTGAAATTCCCACCTCCGACAGAACTTCCAAAATGTTTCGGGGAAGGCGGGGGACATTGAGTCTGAGTGGTCATTGTTCCATGCCTCCATTGTCGAGACAGCTGGCCAGAGCTGTGGCCGCAGGGTCATCGGTGCCTGTCGTGGCGGCACCCCCAAACCCGCTGTTGGGCACCTGTGGGATGCTGTCAATCCTGTCAGGCTTCAATGAGATTTTGGTCCTCCATCCAGTAGTGTGGATTTGGGTTTAGAGAGTACTCTAAAAATTGCTGGGTTGAAAACAACCCAATTTGAACCCAGCCACTGGGTAAATAGTAGTTGCGCCTAGCACTGGGTTATTTTAACACATAAAATTGGGTTGTCTAACTAACCCAACTCATTGGGTTGAATGGATAACCCAAATATTGAATTGTTGTTAACCAAACCCTTGGGTTAACATACCCTCATATTTAATTAAAAGTTCTTTTCAGTCCATTGGTCCCAGCGTGCTCTCTATAATTAATGCTTCTCTGGTTTCTGGTCAGGTGCCTGCTTCCATGAAGAACGTTGTAATCCACCCGCTACTTAAAAACAGTCTTGACCCCTCTCTCCATAACAACTTCAGACCCATCTCTAAACTTCACTTCATCTCCAAGATCTTGTAAAAGGCTGTGACTAAACAACTGACAGCAGCTCTTGATGAACATAACATCTGTGCCGTTTCCAGTCAGGTTTTTGCAGAGCTCGACATCGTCGTCGTATTCCTCCGCTTATCTGGGTCCGGGTCGTGGGGGCAGCATCCCAACTAGGGAGCTCCAGACCGTCCTCTCCGCAGCCACCTCCACCAGCTCCTCCGGCAGGACCCCAAGGCGTTCCCGGACCAGATTGGAGATGTAACCTCTCAAACGTGTCCTGGGTCGACCCGGGGGCCTCCTGCCGGAAGGACATGCCCGAAACACCTCCCCAGGGAGGCGTCCAGGAGGCATCCTGACCAGATGCCCAAAACACCTCAACTGACTCCTTTTGATCCGGAGGAGCAGTGGTTCTACTCCGAGTCCCTCCCGAATGGCCGAGCTCCTCACCCTATCTCTAAGGCTGAGCCCGGCCACCCATATCATTTTGGTCGCTTGTATCCGCGATCTCGTTCTTTCGGTCATTACCCAAAGCTCATGACCAAAGGTGAGGATTGGGATGTAGATCGACCGGTAAATCGAGAGCCTGGCTCAGCTCCCTCTTCACCATGACAGCTTGGCTCAGCGTCCACATCACTGCAGACGCTAAACCAATCTGCCAGTCCATCTCCCAATCCCTCCTACCCTCACTCGTGAACAAGACCCAGAGATACTTAAACCCCTCCACTTCAGGTAGGACCTCTCACCCAACCCGGAGTTGGCATGCCACCCTTTCCCGGTTGAGAACCATGGTCTCAGATTTGGAGGTGCTGATCCTCATCCCAGCCGCTTCACACTCGGCCACGAACCTATCCAGCAAGAGCTGAAGGTCAGAGCTGGATGAAGCTAGGAGGACCACATCATCCGCAAAAAGCAGAGACGAGATTCTCCTGTCACCAAACTCGACACACTCCACATCACGGCCGTGCCTAGAAATTCTGCCCATAAAGGTAAAGAACAGAACTGGTGACAAAGTGCAGCCCTGGCGGAGTCAAACCCTCACAGGGAACAGGTCCAACTTACTAGCGGCTATGTGGACCAAACTCACGCTCCTCTGGTAAAGGGACTGAATGGCACTTAACAGAAAGCCACCCACCCCATACTCCTGGAGCCCCCCACCCCCCCCACCCCCCACCCCACCCACCTACCCACCCACCAAGGGTGCCCCTGGGGACACGGTCATAAGCCATCTGCTGCCTCCAGAGATCCACAGAACAGCCACACCCTGTAGGCCTCCTTCTTCAGCCTGACGGCTCCCCAAACCTCTGGTGTCCACTAGCGAGTACGGGGGTTGCCACCACGACTGGCACTAGCTACCTTGCGACCACAGCAAGCAACAGCCGCCTCAACAATTGTAGAGTGGAACAAGGCCCACTTGGAGTCGATGTCCACCACTGCTCTCTGGATGCGGTCAAAGCTCTGCCGGAGGTGGGAGTTGAAGACCGTCTTAACAGGTTCTTCTGCCAGGTGTTCCCAGCAGACCCTCACTATGCGTTTGGGTCCGCCAGGACTACGCGGTATCTCCCCCTGCCATCTGATCCAACTCACCACCAGGTGGTGATCAGTTGACAGGTCCACTCCGCTCTTCACTGGTGTCCAACACATATGGCCGCAGGTCAGATTATACGACTACAAAGTCTATCATCGACCTGCGACCTAGGCTGCCCTGGTACCAAGTGTACCGATGGGCATCCTTATGTTCGAACATGGTGTTCGTTATGGCCAAACTGCAGCTTGCACAGAAGTCCAATAACGAAACACCACTCGAGTTCAGATCAGGCGGGCCGTTCCTCCCAATCACACCCCTCCAGGTCATGCTGTCATTGCCCACGTGAACATTGATGCTCCCACATGCTGGCCTCTGTAAATCGTGATTACATAAATTAATATGTTTTTAGCTTTTATAGCCTATGTTGCATTCACAATTTTTGTGCTTCTCTGGAGTCTTCATAAAAGTATTTAGTCATAAATTACTTTGGGTAGACATGTTCAGTTGACCAGATTCAACAGAGGCAAACAAAATGAGGCCAGCCTAAATGACTAAGAGTTATCATGGTCCCCAACATTCCTCCACATACCAATAAGCCATCAGCTGTGCTCTCCACATTTGACCCATTCCCTAGGGGAGCGGTGAGCTGCAGACACAGCTGCTCGGAAACCAGTTGGTGGTTTTGGTGAAAAGAGGGGCTGAGCGTTCAACTGAACGCTACCTGGTGGTGAGTTTGCTTCGATGGTCGGGCAGGATGATGGTCAGACCTGGCAAGCCCAAATGTATTGCGGGAACGTCTGGCACAGTCTCCTGTTAGAAGAAGTTGAAATTCCCACCTCCGACAGAACTTCCAAAATGTTTCGGGGAAGGCGGGGGACATTGAGTCTGAGTGGTCATTGTTCCATGCCTCCATTGTCGAGACAGCTGGCCAGAGCTGTGGCCGCAGGGTCATCGGTGCCTGTCGTGGCGGCACCCCCAAACCCGCTGTTGGTCACCTGTGGGATGCTGTCAATCCTGTCAGGCTTCAATGAGATTTTGGTCCTCCATCCAGTAGTGTGGATTTGGGTTTAGAGAGTACTCTAAAAATTGCTGGGTTGAAAACAACCCAATTTGAACCCAGCCACTGGGTAAATAGTAGTTGCGCCTAGCACTGGGTTATTTTAACACATAAAATTGGGTTGTCTAACTAACCCAACTCATTGGGTTGAATGGATAACCCAAATATTGAATTGTTGTTAACCAAACCCTTGGGTTACATACCCTCATATTTGTTTAAAAGTTCTTTTCAGTCCATTGGTCCCACCGTGCTCTCTATAATTAATGCTTCTCTGGTTTCTGGTCAGGTGCCTGCTTACTTGAAGAACGCTGTAATCCACCCGCTATTTAAAAACAGTCTTGACCATAACAACTCTCCATAACAACTTCAGACCCATCTCTAAACTTCACTTCATCTCCAAGATCTTGTAAAAGGCTGTGGCTAAACAACTGACAGCAGCTCTTGATGAACATAACATCTGTGATCGTTTCCAGTCAGGTTTTTGCAGAGCTCGTCATCGTCGTCGTATTCCTCCGCTTATCTTGGTCCGGGTCGTGGGGGCAGCATCCCAACTAGGGAGCTCCAGACCGTCCTCTCCCCAGCCACCTCCACCAGCTCCTCCCGCAGGACCCCAAGGCGTTCCCGGACCAGATCGGAGATGTAACCTCTCAAACGTGTCCTGGGTCGACCCGGGGGCCTCCTGCCGGAAGGACATGCCCGAAACACCTCCCCAGGGAGGCGTCCAGGAGGCATCCTGACAAGATGCCCAAACCACCTCAACTGACTCCTTTCGATCCGGAGGAGCAGCGGTTCTACTGCGAGTCCCTCCCGAATGGCCGAGCTCCTCACCCTATCTCTAAGGCTGAGCCCGGCCACCCAACAGAGGAAAATCATTTCGGCTGCTTGGATCTTGTTCTTTCGTTTCCAAAGCTCATGACCAAAGGTGAGGATTGGGATGTAGATCGACCAGTAAATCGAGAGCCTGGCTCAGCTCCCTCTTCACCACGACAGCTTGGCTCAGCGTCCACATCACTGCAGATGCTAAACCAATCTGCCAGTCGATCTCCCAATCCCTCCTACCCTCACTCGTGAACAAGACCCCGAGATACTTAAACCCCTCCACTTCAGGTAGGACCTCTCACCCGACCCGGAGTTGGCAAGCCACCCTTTCCCAGTTGAGAACCATGGTCTAAGATTTGGAGGTGCTGATCCTCATCCCAGCCGCTTCACACTCGGCCACGAACCTATCCAGCAAGAGCTGAAGGTCAGAGCTGGATGAAGCTAGGAGGACCACATCATCTGCAAAAAGCAGAGACGAGATTCTCCTGTCACCAAACTCGACACACTCCACATCACGGCTGTGCCTAGAAATTCTGCCCATAAAGGTAAAGAACAGAACTGGTGACAAAGTGCAGCCCTGGCGGAGTCAAACCCTCACAGGGAACAGGTCCAACTTACTAGCGGCTATGTGGACCAAACTCACGCTCCTCTGGTAAAGGGACTGAATGGCACTTAACAGAAAGCCACCCACCCCATACTCCTGGAGCCCCCCCCAAGGGTTCCCCTGGGGACACGGTCATAAGCCATCTGCTGCCTCCAGAGACCCACAGAGCAGCCACGCCCTGTAGGCCTCCTTCTCCAGCCTGACGGCTCCCCAAACCTCTGGTGTCCACCAGCGAGTACGGGGGTTGCCACCACGACTGGCACTAGCCACCTTGTGACCACAGCAAGCAACAGCCGCCTCAACAATCGTAGAGTGGAACAAGGCCCACGTGGAGTCGATGTCCACCACTGCTCTCTGGACGCGGTCAAAGCTCTGCCGGAGGTGGGAGTTGAAGACCGTCTTGACAGGTTCTTCTGCCAGGCGTTCCCAGCAGACCCTCACTATGCGTTTGGGTCTGCCAGGACTACACGGTATCTCCCCCTGCCATCTGATCCAACTCACCACCAGGTGGTGATCAGTTGACAGGTCCACTCCTCTCTTCACTGGTGTCCAACACATATGGCCGCAGGTCAGATTATACGACTACAAAGTCTATCATCGACCTGCGACCTAGGCTGCCCTGGTACCAAGTGTATCGATGGGCATCCTTATGTTCGAACATGGTGTTCGTTATGGCCAAACTGCAGCTTGCACAGAAGTCCAATAACGAAACACCACTCGAGTTCAGATCAGGCGGGCCGTTCCTCCCAATCACACCCCTCCAGGTCATGCTGTCATTGCCCACGTGAGCATTGAAGTCCCCCAGCAGGACAATGGAGTCCCCTGATGGAGCACTATCTAGCAGTCGTCCCAGGGACTCCAAAAAGCATGGGTACTCTGAACTGATATTTGGCCCATAAGCACAAACAACAGTCAGGATCCATTCCCTGACCCGAAGGCACAGGGAAGCTACCCTCTCGTCCCTCGGGGTAAACCCCAACACACAGGCAGAGAGTCTTGGGGCTAACAAAATGCCAACCCCAGCCCTCTGCCTCTCACCCAGAGCAACTCCAGCAAAGGAGAGTGTCCAACCCCTCTCAAGGACTTGGATTCCAGAGCCAATGCTATGTGCCGAGGTGAGTCCGACTATATCTAGCCGGTACCACTCAACCTCTGCCACAAGCTCCTGCTCCTTCCCTGCCAGCAAGGTGATGTTCCATGTCCCAAAAACCAGTTTTCTTGTCCGGGGATTGGACCGCCAAGGCTCCCGCCTCGGTCTGCCACCCGATCCACTCTGTTCCTCCTGCGGTTGGTGGGTCCACAGTTGGATGAGCCCATGTATCCGGTTCGGGCTGGGTATAGCCCCATGGGCGAAAGCCCGGCCACCAGGCGCTCGCTCACAGGCCCTAACCCCAAGCCTGGCTTCAGGATGGGACCCCGGTAACCCTCCGGGCCGGGTACTCCAACTCTTTTTTTTTATATCCATGAAAGATCTTTTGAACCGTTCTTTGTCTCACCCTTCACCTAAGAGCCATTTGTCATGGGAGATCCTACCTGCAAAGTGTCCCAGCAACATAGGGCACTCAAACTCCTCCACCACGATAAGGTGACAGTTCAAGGAGGAGTTTTTTTTTCAGAGTTCATTCCATTGAAACTGCCCTTCTTAGGGTCTCTAATGACCCTCTGACCCACAGTGATGCAGGCGACTGTTCAGTTCTCGTCCTGACTGCAGCCTTTGACACTGTTGACCATCACCTGCTACTGGAGAGGCTGAGAGACTGGGTAGGCCTATCAGGATCTGCTCTGGAGTGGTTCTCCTCTCTGAGCGCTCCTTTTCTGTGGCCGTCTCCACGTATAGGTCCTCCATCACCTCCCTTACCCATGGTGTCCCACAAGGTTCTGTGCTGGGGCCTCTGCTCTTCTTCCTCTACTCTACTACTATCTACTTCCTCTTCAGCACATCCTGAGCTCTTTCAAAGGAATCTCCTACCATCTTTATGCAGATGACATCCAACTGTACATCTCCTTTAAGCCCCATGAAATGTCTAAGCTGCAGCTGTTACACACCTGCTTAGACTCTATCAAAACCTGGATGACTGGGAGCTTTCTACAGCTGAATGAAGATAAGACTGAGATCCTCATCTGTTCCCCAGACAAGCTGGTTCCCAAAGTCAGAGCCTCTCTTGGTCAGCTTGCTTCTCACACCAAAACTTCTGTCAGGAATCTTGGTGTGACCTTTGACCCAGCTCTCACCCTGGATTCTCATGTCAGTTCTCTTGTTCCCTCTTCCTTCTTCCATCTCAGGAACATTGCTAAGCTGAGTCCCATTCTGTCCCACTTTGAACTTGAGACTGCTATCCACTCCTTCATCTCCTCATGCTTAGACTACTGTAACTCTCTTTTCTCGTGTCTGAGCATAACCTTCCTGAACCGTCTACAGGTGGTTCAGAATGTCTGTGCTTGGACTCTGACCAAGTCCTCCAAACACACCCACATCACCCCGCTTCTCCTCCAGCTTCACTGGCTGCCAGTCAGCCTCAGGGTTCATTTCAAAGTCCTGGTTCTGGTCTCAAGGGACTTACATGGACAAGCACCATGTAAGCACCATGATCTTATGTTTATGTTTGTTTATTTAAGTATTTAGCAGACGCTTTTGTTCAAAGTGACTTACAAGTGATAATCGGCATGTTGCCATTGAGGCTAACAACAACAATAATAACAATAACTTGACATCAATCATGCAGAGGAGGGATCAAGGAGTGGACAGTAGAGAGTAGGGACGGGTGCAGGGAGGGTGCTAGTTTAGAAGATGCTCTCTGAAGAGCAGGGTCTTCAGGAGTTTCTTGAAAATTGAAATGGAAGCCCCTGTTCTGGTAGTGCTTGGTAGGTCATTCCACATTTGTGAGAGACGAGTCTGGGTTGTCCTGATGTAGGCACTGCTAGCCGACGATCCTGTGATGACTGGAGCAGCTTGGCCGAGACGTAAGGCTTTGCAAGAGGATTCAGGTAGATAGGAGCCGTACCATCTCGGACTTTGTATGCTAGTGTTAGCAACTTGAATTTGATGTGTGCTGCTAGCGGTAGCCAGTGGAGCTCAATGAACAGAGGGGTGACGTGTCCTTATACCCCCAGCAGGTCCCTGAGGTCCAGTGACCAAAGCCTACTGGTTGTGCAGCACCAGACTAAAGACCAAAGGTGACAGATCATCTGCTGCTGTGGCCCCCAGACTCTGGACCTCTCTCCCCCTGAGCCTGAGATCAGTGGACTCAGTGGTCTCCTTTAAAATGCAGCTGAAACTCACCTGTTCAGGCTTTGGTGTGACCTTCATCACCACCCTCTCCTTTTTCTGCTCCCCCACCTATTCCACCTTCCCGCAGGAACCACTGATTTCCCTCTATCCTATTCACTCTCTTTCCCTCTCCTTTTTAGCATTTTTTATTGACAATTGACTGTTTTTACTTATTATAAACATATTTTTAATCATTTTAAAAAACATTGTACTTTAAAACTTTTGTTTTTGTGAAGCACCTTGTGATTTTTATCTTGTGGGGCGTTATAGCAAAGATAGTTCTTTTTCTTTCTTTCTTTCTTTTTCTTTCTTTCTTTCTTTCCTTCTTTCTTTCTTTCTTTCTTTCTTTCTTTCTTTCTTTCTTTCTTTCTGTCTTTCTGTCTTTCTTTCTTTCTTTTTAAACTGTAACAATCACTTTAGTCACCTCTTATTATTTAATAATAAGAGGAGAAGTCCAGTTACATCTGATCAGGTCACAGTCCTTTAGGAAATGGCCATTTGTGGGGATGATGAAGCATTTTCTGAGAATTGTCTTCAAACCAGGAGTTGGGCATATAGTGACCCAACATTTGGTCAAAGCTACCCAACCTTTGACCCAAAATATTTAGTCAAGCCTTGGAGTTAGAAAAAGGGCCCAGCGCATTGCCAGTCCAACTCCTGGGTCAAGATATTTTTACCAATATTTGGTCAAACTACCCAAAGTTTTACCCAGCGGCTTTAACCCAGCAGTTGGGTTATGCAAACAACCCAATCTTTTTTAGTGTGTACCAACACTGTTTATAGTGGGGACTTTGTACTGCTGACCTTGACTCTGGATGTTGTGGATCACTGGGCGGAGTACTTCAAAGACTTCTCCAATCCCACCAGCACGTCTCCCAATAAGGCAGAGTCTGGAGACTTAGGGCTCTCCAAACCCTGGCACTGAGGTCACTGAGGTGGTAAAAAATCTCCTCAGTGGCAAGGGTCTGGCGGTGGATGAGATCCGCCCAGAGTTCCTTAATGCTCTGGATGATGCAATATCACATGGACATCAGGGGCAGTTCCACTGTTTTGGCAAAGTGGGGTGGTGATCCCCTTATTTAAAAAAGGGGGCCACAGAGTGTGTTCCAACTGCAGGTTTAACACACTTCTGAGCCTCCCTGGTAAAATCTATTCAGGGGTTCTGCAGGGAGGGAGGAGCATTGCGGTTTTTGTCCTCGCCATGGAACACTGGACCAGCTTTATACTTTTAGGGGGTACTGGAGGGGGTGTGGGAGTTCACCCAACTAATCAACATGTGTTTTGTGGATTTGGAGAAGGCATTCAACTGCGTCACTCGGGGGACCCTCTGGGGAGTACTTCGGGAGAATGGGGTACCAGGCTTGTTCCCACTGAGAGTTGGACTCCACCAAGGCTGTCCTTTTCTCACCGATTCTGTTCATAACAGACAGGATTTCTACGTGCAGTCAAGGTGTTGAGGGGATCCATTTTGGTGGACTGATGACCGAGTCTCTGCTTTTTGCAGCTGATGGTCCTGTTGGCTTCATCAGAACATTATCTACCATGGTCTTGAGTCGAAAAAGGGTAGAATGCCTCCTCCTGGTCAGTAATAAGGTTCTGCCCCAAGTATCTATATGGTATTTTTTACAAGTGAGGGATAAATGGATTGTCAGATTGATAAGTGAATTGTTGCTGCATCTGTTTGATGTTAGCGTCAACCAGCATGGCCATGTTTGTTCTGCTGTACTATTGTGAAAACTAAGTCCCACCCTTCAGCACAAGACTGACACACGATTGGTCCGGCCTATCTTAGGCTGGAGGTTGGGCGGTTTGAACTGGAGCAGTACAAGATGGAATCTCCTGAGTTTGGAAAACTCCAAATCTCACGAGAATTAATCTTGCAGAGCAAGGTTAACGAGTTTTGGGTAATGACCAAAAAAATAAATAAATAAAACGTGATCACGGATAAAAGCGGCCAAAATGATTTTTCTCCGCAGGGTGTCTGGGCTCTCGCTTAGAGACAGAGTGAGAAGCTTGGAGACCCAGGAGACACTCAGAGATCTGCTGCTCCTCCACATCGAGAGGAGTCAGTTGAGGAGGCTCGGCCATCTGATCAGGATGCCTCCTGGACCTGGTGAGGTTTTCTGGGCACATCCAACCAGGAGGAGACCCAAAGGACACCCTGGATGGTCAATATCTCTTTTGGATGGAAAGGGAATAGCTTGAGATTCCCCCAGAAGAGCTGGCCCAAGTGGCTGGGGAAATGGAAGCCTGGGCCTCTCTGCTCAGGCTGCTGCCCCCACGACCCAACTCTGGATAAGCAGATGAAATTGGATGGATGGACAATTTCCATTTCTATTGCATTTGCAGTGATTTGCGCATTTTAAATTGTAAAGCTATTCATTTCAAAGATCTCAGAACTGTATATAAATAATAGCTTAATTGTTTTGTGTAGTTTTCAAATCAGCAGGAATGAACTAAATTGCAAAACTGAGGTTTAAAGCATAAGTAAGTGGCTTGATGACAGAAATGAGATAATCAGTAATAATTTGAGAGTACAAATAAATCAGATCTAGTTGTTCTAAAAATAAATCCTAAATAGAGTGACTGTTCTATTTTTTGTCCCTGTTGTTTCAGTGCACACAACAATGAAGTCAGTCCTGAGCTCACTGACGTCTGAGAGAGAGCGGCTGAAACAGTGTCTGGATCACAACTCGTTTCCCCCAACCTCTCCACAAGTTCATTTAAAAAACTCACTCTCAGCAGTAAGTAAAGTTTCTCGCTCTCTCTACACACACACACACACACACACACACACACACACACACACACACACACACACACACACACACACACACACACACACACACACACACACACACACAAACACACACACACACACAAAGGAGGGATGTAGGTGAAGTATATTCCATTACCTGTGTCCTCCCACACCTTTTGTCAGGTGTGATAAACAGAAGAGCCTTTCAGAGAGATTACTGCTGTTTCCTGTGCTTGATTTCACCTAAAAGCTGTCATTCATTTTTCAACTTGCTCCCCCCCCCCCCCCTTCCCAATAGTACGAGTCTGCATGGCACCAGTAATGAGCAACACATCTCCAGATTGAAGATGAATAATGTGTCAGAAACCAGGGTATTCAGTG